>NC_139635.1:19333974-19438974 GCF_964638095.1 Poromitra crassiceps
ATTTTAGAAAGTTTTTGCTACTTGCTGACTCTACACTTATCCTTTCCCTTCCAGGAGCCCATCATTAAGTCCTCCATGTTGGCTGCCTTTGTTTTGGGGAACGCTGGTCTCTTAGTGGCCTTGCTCTCCTCTATTGCTGAACTTTGACCTCCAATGGAACAACTTACAACTCATTTTGGGGTCTCAACCCAAAGCTTTGGAGGTTGTTTTACACATGGCTGCAGAGACTTGTATTTACTTATGGAGCTCTGAATAAATCTTCATATTATTATACTTGGATTATTAATGCCTTTATTAATGTTTAATAGCAGCCCTTCATTGGCCCTTAGTGAATAAATCATTAAGGACATTTCTGGAACTGGGAAGTTTGGGTCCTCCTGAAGCTTTCCTATTTCATTTGATTGCTGCTTTGATAGACTCATGCAGTGTTTCCCCTAGAAAGATCTTCAGGCCTGGAGGGATTTCAAAACGTACCCCGACTGCAACGGTGGGGGCCCTCGCTGGCAACGCTAAACTTTTAGCTGACCTGTTCGCATCTATGTTCGCAATGGCATCCCAAGTATCATCATACTATTATGTGATGCGATGTGAACAGTTGTATTATGGGATGTGCATTTCCCAGGCAACAACATTTTGGAACAAAGCTGCACGCTGGCGCAATGCTCCTAAAAGCAAAATGCTTATTGTTTTGAATGATTTGGCATCTTCTATTACTGTCAACACTGTCAACACCAGTAGTAATAGTATGCCATAAAGGTTTATTGAGATTTTGGGGAGAGCAGAAAAAGAAAAAGAAAAAAAAATCTAAATTTTTTCTGGTCTGGCGGGGGCGCCGTTGGCCTGGCGGGAGCGCCATTGGCCTGGCGGGCCCGCCAGGCCTGTAGAATAGTAGGGGAAACACTGCTCATGTATAGTCAAAGTCTATGCCCAAAGTCATGGCCTCTTTAGTCCAGCCATGTATAGCTAAACTCCCCATAGACGTTTCATAAAATCCTCATAAAAAAAGAGTTTTACTTCACCATAGAACATTTCACTCGGACCAAAACTAAAAAACAAAACAGTTTTGGTCGGAGTGAAATGTTCTATGGTCTCTCATGATTCTGATTATAGCTGAATCACTTGGTTTATCCAAGTAAACCTCTTTTTTATAATGCTTTTACAAATGTCCTTACGCCCCATGGGATGATCAAGAACACAATAGTTACACTGAAAGGAAAATGTCTGGAAAGAGTACTTGACAATGACATAGAATATTACAGTAAGAGTATACTTGACAATGACATACAGTATTACAGTAACAGCCCGGCCAAGTGTATCTCAAAGTCATTGCATATTAGTATTTTTCTATATGAGATATTAACTTTATGTAAATTATTTAAAGGAGTTGAGATCTTGCTCTTTACCCCTTTTGCTAACAGTCTGCACTTTAGTAACTGTGTCAAATCTAGAATAATAACAGCAAGCAGTGTGTTATAACCTTCAATTAAGATAATGAATGTGTTATAACCTTAAATTAAGAGAATGAATGCGTTATAACTCTTAATTGAGATAATGAATGTGTGAATTCAATTAAGAGAATGAATGGAGTAACGGACATTCTGATCTAAATACATATTCTGTCACAATCTGAATCTCTTTCACATGAACAATAAACACTTATAAGAGGAAAACAATGCCATGTTCTTTGGTTTTTTAATATTGATCGTTTATGGGAGCTATGACACCAAATTTGATACATTTCATATTTCACACTATAACTCTGTATATCAGTATTACAGTTTTGCCTTGATATGACATTATATTTCTATGCCTGTATTATATCACATTTGTATTTGATATAATTCAATTACATGTACAATACAAGTAAAGAGTATTCTGTTCCATCACCACAGAGCCATCTTAGTAGGAAAATAACAGGTGATCGTAATAAATTGCCAGGTGATTATATGACAGTCAGCCACAGTCAAGGTAGAGTAAAGCACCATATTGGTAGTAAATGCATGTGACATTGGAAAAATATGAATATGCCATTTTGTGCCATTTATATAGCACCTTTCTAGATGCTCAAAGCACTTCACATATCACGGGAGGGGGGTCTCGATCAACTCATCCACCACCGATGTGTAGCACCCACGTGGGTGATGTGTAGCACCCACTTGGGTGATGTGTAGCACCCACGTGGGTGATGTGTAGCACCCATGTGGGTGATGTGTAGCACCCACCTGGGTGATGTGTAGCACCCACCTGGGTGATGTGTAGCACCCACCTGGGTGATGTGTAGCACCCATGTGGGTGAAGTGTAGCACCCACCTGGGTGATGTGTAGCACCCACCTGGGTGATGTGTAGCACCCACGTGGGTGATGTGTAGCACCCACGTGGGTGATGTGTAGCACCCACGTGGGTGATGTGTAGCACCCACGTGGGTGATGTGTAGCACCCACCTGGGTGATGTGTAGCACCCACGTGGGTGATGTGTAGCACCCACGTGGGTGATGTGTAGCACCCACCTGGGTGATGTGTAGCACCCACCTGGGTGATGTGTAGCACCCACCTGGGTGATGTGTAGCACCCACGTGGGTGATGTGTAGCACCCACGTGGGTGATGTGTAGCACCCACCTGGGTGATGTGTAGCACCCACCTGGGTGATGTGTAGCACCCACGTGGGTGAAGTGTAGCACCCTGTAATGAATGAGGGATGATTAGGTGGCCATGATGGAAGGATGGGCGGTGTGGGTATTTAGCCAGGGCACCGGGGTTACACCTTGCCTCACTGTTGCTGTCACAGGCAGAGTCACACTGTCTCTGCCCTGGGGCATTGGGGATGGGGATATTATTCATGAGACTAGAGGGAAGAGCACCTCCTACTGGTCCTCCAACACAACTTCCAGCACCAGTGTGTATTTGTTTATTAAAAAAGATCCCCATTAGCTGCCGCCTGGGCGACAGCTAGTCTGCCTGGGGTCCAAGACAAAAACAAGATTCAAGATTCAAGATTCAAGATTCAAGATTTTTATTGTCACTCCATGGTACAAGTATCACGTGTGAAATTCTTGTGCTGTGGACTCCGTTTACGACATAGTACAAATAGGCAACAAGCAATGAGCAATAGGCAATAAGAAATAGGCATCAATAAGCAATACTAAGCAGCAATAGGCAAAGAATAGCGATAAGACAAGTCAGTGGCATGTTCATTGCACATAGGTGCACATGTCATGTGCATACGTTAGACGTGTTCGGACATTTTAATTCGACGTATTTGACATACAGTGCAAATAGCATGTACCTTATTAAACATACAATTAAACATTAGGCATTGTGCATACGTTAGACGTGTTTAGACATTTTAAATTCGACGTAATTGACATACAGGTGCAAATAGCATGTACCTTGTTAGACATACAATTGAACATTAGGCATACATAGTGGTAGCAGCTGCAGTACGGTACGGTACGACTACTACACTATTTGTGTATGTTAAGGAGTCTCGTGGCCTGCGGGAAGAAACTGTTCCTCAAGCGATTTGTGCGTGCTTTTGGAACCCTGTATCTCCTCCCTGAGGGTAGCAGGGAGAACAGGCTGTTGTGGGGATGGTTTGTGTCTTTGATGATCTTCAGGGACCTCCTGAGGCACCGCTGGTTATACAGTTCGTGCAGTTCTGGCAACTCGTCTCCTGTTACGTGCTGGGCCGCGCGCCTCACCCTCCGTAGCGCCCTGCGGTCCATGGTGGTACAGTTCCCATACCAGGTGGTGAAGCAGCCAGTCAGCAGGCTTTCAATGGTGCCTCTGTAGAAGTCCCTGAGGATTTCTTTCCTTAGCCCAAACTTCTTCAGGCGCCTGAGTCCGTGTATTCGCTGTTGGGCCTTTTTGACAACAGTGGCGGTGTGGCCGGCCCAGGTCAGGTCCTGGTGGATGTTGACTCCCAGGTACTTGAAGCTGTCCACCCTTTCCACCACTGTGCCGTTGATGGTGATTGGGGGGTGTGTGCCCCCCCCTCTCCTGTAGTCCACAATGATCTCCTTGGTCTTGGAGACGTTCAGAGAGAGGTGGTTGTCCTGGCACCATTGTTCCAGGACCCTCACCTCCTCTCTGTAGGCCGTCTCGTCGCCCCCCGAGATCAGCCCCACGACTGCTGTGTCGTCTGCAAACTTCACGATGGTGTTTGAAGTTTGAGTCGCCACGCAGTCGTGGGTGTAGAGGTCGTACCAGAAGGGGCTGGAGACGCACCCCTGGGGCGCTCCTATGCTGATGGTCAGCGGGGAGGAGGTGAGGTTGCCCACCCTCACCACCTGGCGGCGGTCTGTCAGGAAGTCCAGGATCCAGTCGCACATCGCTGTGTTTAGTCCCAGGTCCCTGAGTTTGCTTACCAGCCTGGAGGGTACTATGACATGATGGACAATTATTAAAATACAAAGACACAAGATAAAATAACATACAAGAGAATCAAAAGCAGATCTAAGCTAAGACAAATAATAGAGAATAGAGACAGAAGAGACAATAAAAAAAGCATATCTAAGCTAATACAGACAATGGTATGGTATGGTAGCCCTCTAGCTAGCCAAACCCAAATATTAGTATGTTATACTTACTACTAGAATACATGAGAAAACAGACATAAAAGAAAAAGTTAAATTCCAAACATCATTGTGAGTGAAGATGGGATCTGAGCATCCTTCGCGTTTTCTCAACATATTTTAAACACAGTTTAACACAGGAGCCACTGGGTGGTGCTGCTGAGCCCAACTATTCACCTGGTCCTGCAGCCCCTCCTCCATATAGTATCATGTATTATACATATACCAGGCTATATAGTATCATATAGTATCATGTATTATACATATACCAGGCTATATAGTATCATATAGTATCATGTATTATACATATTATAACAGGCTATATAGTATATACATAGGCTACTGTATATATAGGTTTCTTATATAAATAGCAGCAATTGTGAGCGTTTCCCTCCTTTCATATTCAAGCTTGTTTTTAAAACATCTGTACATTTATACTGTGCCCTAACCCTAACCCTGTACCTCAACATTAATTGAATTAAAACACTTCTTAACTAACATCGACAGCCTCTGAGAACCGGTGGGGACTGACAGTTAGCTAGAGGCATAGGAGAGTTACAGGTGTGTCCCACCCTGGCTAGCCTATGTGCGCCTCTCTAGTGTGAATTAAAGTGTGCCTATACCTATAGGATAAAATCCTGTGTGTGACCTAAACCTGCTCTTAATGCATTAAGCTAAGTGTGTTTGCTAAAATGCTCTCTGCAACATTACATGTGTGATCGCGTGTTTTACTGCGATGGTGTGTTTTACAAGGGGTGGTTTGGCTTGCTGTGATTGATCTTCTTTAGTCTATCTATACAGAGGGTGGCTGGTAGGCTGGGGGGGGGGGACTTGTCTGGGGGGGGCATGTTGAGGAGTGGCCAGTTCTCAGCCTTGGGTTTCTATGCTGTGTCTGAATTGATCCTGTCCAATCCAAAATAAATGGCATATAATTGTCTTACCTCGTTGGTATCTCAGGTATCTGACACCGGACCCTATAGGCTAAAGAAAGGTGGTGGCAGCAGTGCTTTTTAGCTTATCCACTTAATATCCCATTCCTAAATCAAGATTAATCACAATATAAGACCCAACCCATTACCCGTGATTAATAATCAATCACACAGGCTAGAAACACAGTGGATTCATCAGGTATCCCTTTACACTGTGGGAGAACAGGTCAACATTAAAAGGCAATTTGCAGCAATGTCCGGTTTCCCCAATCTAATCGGCACAATTGACTGCACTCATTCTTGCTATTCACCTTATTCTTTGCCCACACATGGACGCTTCCGCATTACGTCATTCCGTAATAGTATTTCCGTTTTGACTTGCCAAAAACTCCGCAGGCAAGATGGCTGCGCACAGTCCGCATCTAAACTGGCAGAATTACTCCGCCATAAACTAACATATCTTGGCCAATACGTATGTAACATGCAAAATAAAACAACCCGTAATATCTTAATTTTATGTAGAATGCAGAGGATATGTAACTGTTTAGTTAAACTTGCATTCCAGGAATATTGTGCTCTTAAGTTGACGTTAGTGGAGTCGAGGCTGTTGCGTCCTGAAACCCACTAGCGTAACCTATGTGCGATTCGAAATAACGCATCCGAGATAGAAACGTTATGAATATAGCCACGTTATAAACAACAAACTAACGCTGTTGATCCGTATGGAAACAGTGTTACTCGAAATGGTTAAAAGTTATTATCAATTTGGTCATTCAGTGGCATTTTACTGCCATATAACATAACTAACTAGTGGCTAACCACAAAAGCCACAGAAGGCAACTAGCGCTGAACCGGAAGAACAAATACGTTTGTGTTGAACGCGGAAGAGAGAAAAAGTGGGCGTGGTGAGTAAGGTGAATAGAGGCACTGCAAGAAATAGGCCACGCCCATCACGGGGGAAGTCGGTCCGTTCACTTCCATTCACCAGCGTCATTGTCCTTGAATTAAACATAGCTAAAAGCTGTTGTGTGGTGGGCTGCGCACACAACAAATGTAAAAAAATTGCCAATTAAAGTTTTTTTGTACTCCCGAGCAAAACAAGGAAGCCATTGAGAATTGGCGAGAAGAAAATGTGGATTTAGGTGTCAAGGAAGTAAGTTGGAGTGTTCATCTTCTGTATACACGATCTTTGTGTGCAACACGCAACCATGCACGTGACATAGGAGAACGCCAGGATTGGAGGGGGGGGGTTCTGTTTTCCCCCGTATTGGGCGTGGTTTCTGAATGATGACGCGTTACGCAGTGTCTCTATAAGGGCCCCACATGAGAATGAGGTTGTATATGTGAATCATAAGCATGTGCACGCAATCAATCTACTGTGACTCCAACATGGTCCTGAGCAATGTTGGAACGGTGGAATGTTGATAATGAATGTTTTTTTCTTCTTCTTCCTGTGTCTGAGCTTGTTTTTGTTCTTATGAATGAAAAATTGAAAAAGTAAATATGGGGGGAAGGGGGGCCCCTTGATGCAATACCATTCAGGAAGTGTGGGGGGCAGTACGGACAGTGACACACTGTTTACACTACTGCCCCCCACACTTCCGGAATGGTATTGCATCAAGGACTTTTTGATATCAAAGGCATAAAAGTGGATTTTATGCAACAAGTTGGAAGCGGCAACATCTGTTATTTAGAAGAAGAGGATGTTAAGCATCAGATAGCGTCATCACTTCAAGTTTCTGGCTCAGGTAAGGATTCTTTTAAGACCTAGATGCGAGAGCGGCGCGCTGGTCTGATTGGAAATGCTACGTGGGTCCCCGGGCGCTAATGCTCAGTATGAGCGAGAAGCGCCCGGCTAGCAGGGTAAGACGGTAGCCAGCTAGTTTCATCTGTTTGTTGTTGTTGTTGATTGTTCACACTGTAAACATGACAGCCGGATTATTGGCAATTCTGGCAGCAGCGGAGTTTGAAGATCCTCCAGCCAGGAGAAGGGGTAGGAGGAGTGACATTGACAAGCAGCGTGATTTTTTGTAATGTGCTTTAATAGCAGACTTTCCAAAACCTTGGCTAGGCTCTTTTTTATGTATGTATGTATGTATGTATGTATGTATGTATGTATGTATGTATGTATGTATGTATGTATGTATGTATGTATGTATGTGTGTATGTGTGTATGTATGTATGTATGTATGTGTAGCCTATGTATGTATGTATGTATGTATGTATGTATGTGTGTGTGTGTGTGTGTGTGTGTGTGTGTGTGTGTGTGTGTATGTATGTATTTATGTATGTATGTACGTATGTGTATGTATGTATGTATGTATCTGTGTGTGTGTGTGTGTGTGTATGTATGTATGTATGTATGTATGTATGTATGTTTATGTAGCCTATGTATGTATGTATGTATGTATGTGTGTGTGTGTGTGTGTGTGTGTATGTATGTATGTATGTATGTATGTATGTATGTATGTATGTATGTATGTATATATGTATGTATGTATGTATGCATGCATGCATGCATGCATGTATGTATGTATTGTGGAGATGCTGGGGTTGACGCGTGATTTCTAACCCCACATAGGATAAGCAATAACCACGCCCTGTGGTGCCGGGATTGGCCAGGAGCAACACTGGAGGGCACGCAGCCCAGCGATTTCATGAACCAACTGAATAGCTCTTGAGAACAGACAGCGATATTGAGAGCGGACATTGAAATGAATTATGGTCACCTACCTTCCTTAGCATAGTAATAATAATAATAAGCATAATAATTGTAATCTACACAATGTACACAATCTACAAAAACATGCAATAATATAAACGGTGTTGTGTTCACGTTCATAGCTCATATAATGTAATGTATCATATCGTTAATTTCAAGCTCAATTCTTACCCAGAGAAAAGGTACAGCACTGAAAATGTAACAAGCAATAGTTTTTTAAACATCTTTATTTTAAAAGATGAAAAACCCCAGGCGCTTTAGTCCCAAGCTTCAATGCTCCTGGCCAATCCCGGCGCCACAGGGCGTGGTTATTGCTTATCCTATGTGGGGTTAGAAATCACGCGGGGTTGACATATCTGTGGGGATTTACGGGGTTACGTAAAGGCAGCATACAGCCAGTGGGTGTGGTGAGTGAGAGGGGTTCACCTGTGATTGGCTGGGGGAGGGGAGCTGTGAGCGGGGACTCGGGGGTTGTTGAAGTGTGGAGCCTGAAGGAGACGGCTGTGTGCGTTGGGAGCTGAGAAGCTAGGAGAAGCTAGCGGGGTTTGGGTGTGTGGTTTGTGGGGTGTTGGTTTGGCGTGGACTACAGCTGACAGTAGTCCTGGGAATAGCGATCCACAATAAAGTGCGGTAACAAGATCCTGACTCATCGACTGCTTTGTGGGGTCGTTACATTGGTGTCAGAAGTAAAAGTTAACGCCTTGGAGGCTCGACCTGGCGTGGGCGGTTAGCTGTGTGTGCTAGCTGCTACAAACACCACGTGGAATGGTGCGCGATGGTGGACGCCCGTCGGTGGACGGGGGGGAAAAGGAGCTACCGACTCTGGAGTTCAGCTCGGTACTTGCTGGCATGGAGGCCTGCCTGAAGCAGGAGTTCAGTTCGGTGCTTGCCGGCGTGGAGGCCCGCCTGATGCAGGAGATCAGACGGGTGTTGGAGATGACGCCTGCCTGGGCAGAGGAGCTTATGAAGCTACTGCGGGAGGTAACGCAGCGTGGGGAACGGCGGACGGAGGAGCCGCAAAGAAAGTGTTGGACTTGTGGAGGACATGGTCACCTGGCGAGGTGGTGCCACAGCAGTACTGGGGGGCAGACCAGGGATGCGGAGCAACGGTACTGGGGCGCCCGGGTGTCTGCTGGTCGTGTGGAGCGTTTGGGCATCTGGCCAGGGAGTGTCGGGAGGCTGTCGAGGACCAGAGGACAGCGGGAGAGGAGAGACGTGCAGGCGGCTGGCAGGTGAGACTCTGCTGGTCGTGTAAGAGGCCTGGACATTTGGCCAGGAACTGCACTGAGACTGTGGAGGACGGAGGAAGGACACAGGCTGGGGAGAATGTGAGCAGCCGGGAGGAAGAGAACGTTGTTACGGTCAGGGGAGCGGTGCTCGTGTCTCCAGGGGAGCGGGAGGGGTTAATGCCGGAGGTGCCGGCCCAGCCTAGCGGCTCTACACCCCCCACGGTTGCTGTGCAGGAAGCCGAGGTGGAGATCGCTGCCGGTTGTGTTCTCCCCACTGACCTGAACACGCCGCCCCCTGGGGGAGGGGGACGGGAAGACGAGCGAGTGCAAGAGGCGGAGGAAGAGGAGTACTGTTCAGATGTGGACCTGACAGACGACGACATGACCATCATGGATGTCGACGTGGGTGAGTGGAGACGCAGGCAGGTGGAGGACGCGGACATCAGTCCGATGCTTGCGTGGGTGGCGATCGGACGCCGGCCCCCTGTGGAGGAGATGCACATGTTTTCCGGTGCCACGAAGGGACTGTGGGAGATGTTTACCGACCTGCGTCTGGATGAAGATGGGCTGTTGGAGAGGACAGGGCACGGGGTAAAGGGGTTCCAGACGGTTGTGCCCAGCTACCTGCGGGAATTGGTGCTACGGTGAGCGCACAGGGGCCGCAGCGGTCAGGGTCATCTGGGGGCTGAGGAGATGCTCCACCATGTTCGTGCACTTTTTTATTGGAACAAACACAAGGAGGATGTGCGGAGCTACTGCAGTGCGTGTGATGACTGTGGGGCACAGGGGGGAGGCCGAAGAGAGTCACCCTGCGGAGGACTGACCCTACTGGGGGGTGAGAGGGACTAGTGTGCTTCGGGTGGGACAGAAGCTTTGAAGGGGGGATGGGAATGGTGTTGAATTGAAATGAATGTAGAAAAAAAGAAAAAGATAATGTAAATGGTGGTGGTTGAATTGAATTGAAATGTAAATGTGACGGGTTGAAATGTAAATGTTTGGGTGTTATTGTACAGGGACATGTACAGGGATATGTGTGTTTTGGGGGTGCCAGCGTGGGCGCTGGCTTTGTTGGGAGGAGATAATGTGGCGATGCTGGGGTTGACATATCTGTGGGGATTTACGGGGTTACGTAAAGGCAGCATACAGCCAGTGGGTGTGGTGAGTGAGAGGGGTTCACCTATGATTGGCTGGGGGAGGGGAGCTGTGAGCGGGGACAAGGAACAGCTCGGGGGTTGTTGAAGTGTGGAGCCTGAAGGAGACGGCTGTGTGCGTTGGGAGCTGAGAAGCTAGGAGAAGCTAGGAGAAGCTAGCGGGGTTTGGGTGTGTGGTTTGTGGGGTGTTGGTTTGGCGTGGACTACGGCTGACAGTAGTCCTGTGAACAGCGATCCACAATAAAGTGCGGTAACAAGATCCTGACTCATCGACTGCTTTGTGGGATCGTTACAGTAGGTATGTAGGCCTATGTGTGTGTGCGTGTGTGTGTGTGTGTGTGTGTGTGTGTGTGTGTGTGTGTGTATGTATGGATGTATGTATGTGTGTGTGTGTGTAACCGATGTGTTAATTAGTTTATATTTCACCAATAATCCTTTTTCATTTTTGTCACTATTTTGTTGTTGTTTTTCATATGTAGCCTACACCGTTTCTGTATATACTATTTATTTGGGGAGCTTTTACTTTGTTAAGTGTGGTTTTGTTATGTGACCCTTGACACTTTGGCGATGTCACTTCCTGTTTTGTTTCCGGTCCGCGGGCTTTTCCTCAGACGGCTTTCCTTGCTGAGGAGAGGTAAGGTTTTGCAAGTGCTCCCCATGGGTGCTCCCACGAGTAGCATGCTAAAATGGGGTAGAAAAACACAATACAGAGTGTTGCAGGCTTTACTTTACTTTACTTACTTTACTTTATTTCATTTGGCAGACGCTTTTATCCAAAGCGACTTACATCACATTTCAATACAATTCATTCAAAGAAATACAAACAATGAAAACATAACTAAAACCATATATAATCAATAAGGGTTAACCGATTCCGGAGGGACCCAGGTGTAGCCCGAAAAGGTAAGTTTTTAGTCTCCGGCGAAAAATCGGCAGTGTCTCGGCCAACATGACGAAGGGGGGAAGTTCATTCCACCATTGCGGAGCCATGGAGGAGAACAGTCTTGAACGAGACAAGCGTTCACCAGGGCCACGTAGCGATGGAGGGGCGAGGCGGGCCGTGCAGGTGGAGGAGCGGAGGGAACGGTGGGATGATTGGAAGCTGACCAGGGATTGTAAGTAGAGCGGGGCTGACCGGTGAACTGCACGGTAGGTCAGTACCATGGTCTTGAATTTGATACGGGCCAAGATGGGGAGCCAGTGAAGGTCACGGAAAAGGGGAGTGACATGGGAGAATTTAGGTAAGTTGAACACCAGACGGGCAGCAGAATTTAGAATGAGTTGGAGGGGTTGAATGGCCGAGGCAGGTAGCCCCGCCAGTAGGACATTACAGTAGTCAAGGCGGGACAGGACGAGTGCCTGGATCAGGAGCTGAGCTGCCTCCCTAGTGAGGAACGGACGGATCTTTCTAATATTATATAGTAAAAACCTACAGGAGCGGGCGGTTGCTGAGATGAAGGCTGAGTTGGATAGCTGGTTATCTAATGTTACACCAAGGTTTTTAACAGTATTTGACGGTAGTATGATGATGTTGTTGATAGTGATGGAGAGGTCAGAGAATGGACAGTCTTTCCCAGGGAGGAAGAGGAGCTCGGTTTTGTTGAGATTAAGTTTAAGATGATGGGCAGTCATCCAGGAGACAATGTCATTAAGGCAGGCGGCGAGACGTGACTGGATTAGGGTGTCGGAAGGGGGAAAAGAGAGGAAAAGTTGAGTGTCATCTGCATAGCTGTGGTAGGAGAAACCGTGGGAAGTGATTATGTGACCAAGGGACCTAACATATAGAAGGAACAGGAAGGGGCCGAGGACAGATCCCTGGGGGACACCCGTGTTCAGAGTGCAAGTTTTAGAGAGGGACCCACGCCAAAGAACCTGATAAGTGCGATTGGAGAGATAGGAGGTGAACCATGAGAGTGCAGAACCAGAAATACCGAGATCAGTGAGAGTGGAGAGAAGGATGTGATGGTTAACCGTGTCAAAAGCAGCAGAAAGATCAAGAAGGACAAGGACAGAGGAGAGGGAGGAGGCTTTGGCTGTGTGGAGGGCATGGGTGACTGAGAGGAGGGCTGTTTCCGTGGAGTGAGCGGGCTTAAATCCAGATTGTAAGGGG
Organism: Poromitra crassiceps; assembly: GCF_964638095.1. Classification (NCBI taxonomy): domain Eukaryota; kingdom Metazoa; phylum Chordata; class Actinopteri; order Beryciformes; family Melamphaidae; genus Poromitra; species Poromitra crassiceps. The sequence goes on from NC_139635.1 coordinate 19,346,689, forward strand.
TCCAGGAGGTTGTTTTGAGTGAGGTGAAGAGAGAGTTGTTGACATACTGCACGTTCTAGGGTTTTTGAGATGAAGGGGAGGAGAGAGACAGGGCGGTAATTATGGAGGGCGGTGTGGTCAAGGGAAGGTTTTTTAAGGAGGGGCTTGACTCTGGCTGTTTTCAGAGCAGCCGGGACAGTACCAGAGGACAGGGAGGAGTTGATGAAAGAAGTGAGGAAGGGGGATAAATCAGAGGAAATGGTTTGGAGAAGAGGGGAGGGGATGGGATCCAGGGGGCAGGTGGTGGCAGGATAGGACATAAGAAGTTTGAGGACATCATCGGGGGAGAGGGGAGAGAAGGAGGACAGGGTGGTGGCAGGGGGTAGAGAGTTATAGTTGCAGATGGGAGAGTTGTTGTTAGTGGCTGGGGGGGGGAAGGAGGAGGTGATGTCATCGATTTTTTTGGAAAAGAAAGTCATGAAGTCGTCAGCGGAGAGGGAGGAGGGGGGAGGAGGGGAGGGAGGGTTGAGTAGAGAGGAGAAAGTGGAGAATAATTTTCTGGGATTGGAGGCAGAGGACTGGATTTGGGAGATGAAGAAGGAAGATTTTGCAGAGGTGACAGCGGTGGTGAAGTTCGATAGGATGAGGTGGTAAGCGGAGAGATCTGAAGGGTTGTGAGATTTATGCCATTTCCTTTCGGCTGCCCGAAGCTCTGCTCGATGGATACGCAGAGCCTCGGACAGCCAAGGCGCAGGGGGACAGGATCTGACAGGTTTAGAAGTGAGAGGACAGAGTGAGTCAAGGGCTGAGGAGAGGGAGGACAGAAGACTAGTAGCGGCAGCATCAGTGGATAGGGCTTGGCCTGGCCCCTTTAAGAAATACGTTGGTGGGCGTGAGATGTGTGTGTGACGTACTAGTCCAGTAAAAATGTCACTTGACCTCACACTAATTGCAACAAAAACAAACTCAACTGATTTTGTATCCTCAATATGTCCTCAATGAAGGAAAAAAAGTGTTAAGGAAATGTATGAAGGGAAAGTTTTGAAAATGACCTATATGATGCTACCAAAGACGTTTTTTTATTTATTTTTTAACTTTTTTTTTTTTTTCCCCCCCTTCTTCTCTTTGAAGCAAAAAACACATACAGGATATAAGTGATGAGATTTATGGCACATAAAAAAAAAAAAAAAAAAAAAAAAAAAACGTTTTTGGTAGGCTACCATCATATTTAGGTCATTTTCAAAACTTTCCCTTCATACATTTCCTTAACACTTTTTTTCCTTCATTGAGGACATATTGAGGATACAAAATCAGTTGAGTTTGGTTTTGTTGCAATTAGTGTGAGGTTGACCCACATATTTGCGTAAAATGCCTGGACTATACCTCTCTTACAGTCAGTCTAACTCTCGGTGCGGAAGATACACACGCCTGTATGAAGCAGCTAAAGACAGTCTATGCTAAACGTAGCTACAGCAGTGATCGCCAAGCTGAGTGGGTCCAGATCAACACTGTATGTACAGTAAAGAAGCCGTGTTCCATGAACCTGATGGGAATAAAACTTCCTGTGTTTACAAGCCTACTCCTCGCCTCGTCTCCCTCAATCCACCCGAGTGGAGGTCCGGACGTAAGCTACGTTACCGAGCTAACCCCTTTTGACACGAGCCAAGTCAGATAAAAGTCAGCGTGTTCCCGACTACGGTCACGGAGCCAAGAGGCTGCCGAGCTAAAAAGGTAACAAGAGACACAAACTTTTTTTGTACAAGTCACTAATGCTGTTGTTTATTATCACAGAGTTTATTTCATTGTGTGGACGTATGTTTTATTGTGTACAGCTCTCAAGTAAAGTGCTAGTATTATGTATTTATGTAGGCCTATGCATTTATTTGTTTATTTATTGTTCTCCCCTGCACTCTGTGGACTGTGTGTGGCTGCATCAGAGCTGTGAACAGAAGTGGAAATTCCCTTCAGACTGTTTCACATCCGTTTGTGCCTATGACTCTCACACTCACTCACTCTCTCTCTCCGCTCCTCCCCTCTTTCTGTTCACCCCTATCCCTCTCTCTCTCTCTCTCTGCTCCTCCCCCTCTCCCTCCCCTCTTTCTGTTCACCCCTATCCCTCTCTCTCTGTCTCTCTCTCTCTCTCTGCTCCTCCCCCTCTCCCTCCCCTCTTTCTGGCCACCCCTATTCCTCTCTCTCTCTCTCTCTCTGTCTCTCTCTCTCTCTCTCAGACTCTCCCCCTCTCTTTCTCTCTACAGTTAAGTTTCACCTCAGCTGATCATGGTCATCTCCCAGATGTTCTTCTGCACCTAAAGGTATTGTAACATCTCTCCAGTCTGTACTTTGTGACTCAACAGATATTTGATGTGACTGTGCCTGCTCTTAGCTTGTTCAGACTATACAACAACAGAAAGTATAGCAGGGCGTACTCTCTGGTTTTTCTCTGAGCTGGAGACGACACAGTGCCTTTCTGAAAAGTTCAGATTTTCAACTAGAAGCTTTTTAGCTTCAAAACTCAACTCAACGCTCTTCTAAGGGCTTTCCAACAGCGGCACGGTGGCTCAGTGGTTAGCACTGTGGCCTCGAGCAGGAAGGCCATGGATTCAAATCTCAAATCAGTCCGTGGGGACTTTGCATGTTCTCCCGGTGTTTGCATGGGTTTCCTCCCACAGTCTAAAGACATGCTGGGTTTGTGTAGTATGGTAATGTAAAATGTGTAGTGTGTAAATGATGTATGTAACCTATGTTGTGTGTAAATACAGGATGTAGTATTATGACTGTGATGATGCTATGTAAAGCCCTTTCAGACATGCTTGTGATAAAGGGCTATAAGTAGTTAGTCATAGTTAATGTAATGTAAAGTAGAAGTAGTTAGTAATTATTTGTGTTGCTTCCTGTCTGCTTGAGGCACGATCGCGTGAGAGTACATCTTGCCAGGTTGCCAGATATGTGTTTGAATCAGACCCACCAATCAGCATCCTGGGGAAAGGAGGGACATGCACTCGCCATCCTGGGAAAACACAGACACACACGCACACACTTATGGAGTTGCCGTAGGTCGTATAGCAGCACAGACATAAAACACCACCAGTCGTGCCTTTAAAGTAACATTAGTGTTGTGAATTTGCGTTGAAACTGTGTGCAAATGAATAATGTTTTCCTGAAAATTATCATTAATTGCATGGAGTAAAAACAAGCGTTTTTGACGAGAACGAGCCGATTTGCTTGTACCATATCACTATGTCTCTGGATGAGCAGCTTAGCTGCTGGCTATCTTAGCTGGATAACAGCTGAAATGGTAGCACTCACAGAATGTTTCAAAAAAGTGTAACCGGCAGGTCTTGCACAGCAGCAGTGCAAACAGATGTGTTTCAGAGCTGTGTGGGGGCAGTTGAACTGGCACCTGATGCATTTTAAGGCTGAGTTGAGCACATGCACCAGCACACCTATACGTTTACTGGCAGAAACCTCACATCGTGCAAGTCTGAGCAAATTAACGTTAAAGTGTCAATCATTTATGTTGCGCTGCGTAACATTACTCTGTCTTTGTCATGATATGTATGTAGACCGTAATTGCTTTCACCTATATTACATATTCATATAGTTTACTGTATAGCTGTACGTCCTTATGATAGCATATTTGTTTGATTAGAATGCAAGCAGTTTTATTAAAGTCATCTTTCATTCCCACAGTGCCGTCTCTCATCATGAGCAGCAAGAGGAAGAACAGTGACATTCGCCAGTATTTTGGCCAGCCTCCCCAGAAAATAATAAAGGTCAGTTGCTGAGTACCAGTCACATGATAGAAGTGTACCTTGTAACGATCCGGTTCTCAAAAATAGAATCAGGCTCGTGTCTAAATGAACCAGACCCGCTACAACAATAACAGAACGTCTTTGCACAAGAATGATCAGACCAGAAGTCAACAAACGGGAGTAGCTTACCTGGGACAGGTCGGGGCGATGACAGATAGACGGCCTTGGCTTCAATGGGTAGCCCAGTCTGTGGTGTGGAGGCTAGCTACAGGCAGCCTCTGCTCATAAGACGCTAGTGAAAATAAGTATCACACACACACACTCACACCCATACGTGAAAACAGAGGGAAGAGTCTCTAGGGCACAGCAGTGACAGAGTATCCGTGGCTGGCCTCGTTTAGCACTGGGAGAGAGCCCATCGCAGCGGAAATGCCACGTCATATAAAACTACCTCTAAGCCACTCCCACTTCCCGTCTGATAATCTGGTGCAAAGTCGTAAAGTGCAATATCATAAATCATAAATGATATGACAGTCCTAACCAAGGGGTATCTGATACACAGCTCAACCTGTGACAACAGTAATACAGAGATGGCTCAGGGCTGTACCGAGCTGTACAGTAACAGGTGTGTGTGTGTGTGTGTGTGTGTGTGTGTGTGTGTGTGTGTGTGTGCGTGTGCGCGTGCGTGTGCTTTGTAACTAGCGTGTAGCCTACTAGTCAAAATTGCTTACACCGGGGCCCGTCATGACTACCCTACTACACCACTGGAAATCACCACAGTCTAATCCTAATGTACAGACTGCTGCTGGATTTATGTGCATCAACTTTCTCTCTAGTCACTAGTTTACTCATCATCATATTTCTTCCATATTCACTCATGTATTCAGAGTAAAGAAAGAGAGGATGGGAGAGAGCATGAGGACTCCAACACAGCAGTGGGAGCAAGTGGTGGCATGGAGGAGGTGAGTGAGAAAAGGAGACTAGAGTCTAATTTTAACATACAGATTGCTGCTGGATCAACACATCATGTGTATCAACATTATTTCTAGTCACTAGTTTACTCATAATGTCTTCCATGTTCACTCTGGTGTATTCAGACTCGGAGCAAAGAGACACAGAGTGTTGGTGCCAGCACGGCAGGGAGAGGTGACATGGAGGTGAGTGAGAAAAGGAGCAAATATCAGTGTTTCCTCTATATACATCTGGAGCAGAGCGGCGCCACTCCAGAAAAACGCCCACTGCTGTGAGCACACGTTGATGGTTAAGACAGAATAATAACATCACAACAGTCTAATCCCAATGTTAATATTCCTCTAATCTGGCTTCAAGTGGCCAAATTGGGCGCCAGCAACCGTCCCCCCAATGTTGAATCCGTGGTTACGGCCTTGATGTCATCTCTGGGCTGCCCCCCCCCCCCGATGCTTTGGTGATGTTAAGTTCAGCTGCTTACTCCAGCTCCATATCTGGCTGAAAGCTGACTGCAATACCAAAAATGTTACTTATGTGGACAATTTGACCTATTTTCATAATAAGGTGCCAAAGTCACATGCTCTTCCTGGTTCAGCATGGGCCCTAAGGGCCTTTTCCCCATTCATTTTTTTTAATCATTTATTTGATCGGGACAATGCAAGTTTACATAGTAACATTTCACTCATTTCAAACAAGTTAAAGTAACTGATGTTTTGCATACAGAGTTTATAGCTACTGTCCCTAGTTAGGCTCTTAGTAAGACAGATGAGGAATATCACAGTTATAGCATGGTGCATACTGTATTACAACATAGTATCAGAATGACAACATGCACATATCACATTTGTAAGATGAGAGAAAGAGAGTAAACCAAAGTAATAACTAAAATTTAAATCAATTCAAAATTCAACGCAGTTCAATTAAAAATGCATACAGCGCTGGTTAAGCTTCAGCCAGTCAGCCAACATTTAGCATTAGTTTTAGATGGGTTGGCAGAACTCATCTGGGACTTCAGTTCAAGTGAAGACCACGGTAGCCGTTGTCAACAGAACTCTTTACATAATCCAAACATCGTGGAAATGCTTCCATGCCATCGATTTCCCTGCATTGCTTTTGGTAACGTAAGTTGAGCTCCCTCGATTAGCGTTTTCTTTCACATGTTTCTCCATGCTGTTTCATGTATTGCGCAACACTGGTGTTGCCTTCAAGTGCTGTCAGCAACGTAGTAATTTCGGGGTTACCTTAAGATAATGCAAATAATCGCCCCGGCGTTTACTCGGACCGGCGTTTAATACGCAAAATGGGGTCAGACCCCTGGCGGCTATTAGGGGCCCGGTGCGTATTTGCTGCCGGGCTATTATTTGGGGAAATACGGTATTTCTGGTTCCAACAGATTGAATGAAGTCTGCAAATTCTATAGATAGGCCTATAGTTTGTCATCATATTGCATATTTGCACATATTAAATAATTAAATTCTTGATAACTTATTAATATTTATTTTTATATTTTCCCCCCTGATTTTGTTATCCCATTTTTATTAGTGCTAATTTTAATTCATTTATCCTGGTTGCTGCTCCACCCTCTGCCGATCTGGGGAGAACCCAAACTGGCTCCATGCTTCCTCTGAGACATGGGGCAGTAGCCAGCCGTTTCTTTTCACCTGACAGGGGAAGCTTCACCTGGTAGGACATAGCACGTGGGAGGATCACACTATTCTAACGAGTTCCCCTCCCTCCGAACAGGCACCACATCAGCGACCAGGATTATTGCATGTTTTGGTGAGGGGTTCCTATATGAACTCCACACAGAAAGGCCCTTTTGACGACCCCACCCGGGCGGTGGGCACTCGAGGACATGCGGACGGGCACGCACTCCTTCAGCGCTCACAGCGTCCCAGGTGGGAATCGAACCCAGGACCTTCTAGCTGTGAGGCGACAGCGCTTACCACTGCGCCACCGTGCCCCAACCCAATATTTAAATTATTCTATTTTATTAGTTGCCTGGTTTGCGCAGGAGTCACTGGAAAACATGATTATAACATTATCTTAGGCTACTATTGATTCTAAGATACATCCTAGGATGTGCTTGGACACATCCTCAGTGATGTTTCCTGAGGTCATCGGGTGTTTCGGGTCTTTCAACAATCATACTCAGACGACCCAGTCAGGGTTGAACAGATCTTGGCTTGTGTCCCAGCAGCATTGGCCCACAGATCGCTCCTCCTGATCCAAAGCCACCTGGAGGCCCTCTCTGCAGCCTCCATGGTGGACTTGATGGCTTTCCTTTTTGCAGCCCCAGTGATGCCAAGTAGAATGTAAACTTGCACAGTGAGCGGCCAGCAAAGCCTCTGCTCACTACTAGGGCTGTAAAAAATAATCGATTATAAGATGCATCCCGATGCGGACGTGCACGATTCTGCATCGATTCACTTAATGTCAAAAATCGATTATTATTATTATTTCTTTTTTTTAATAATCGAATAAAATATAATGGAAGTACATGCAGTTGTTTATTTGGATCATAATACAATGCAATTCCAAATGCACTTTTATTTTAAAAGTAGCCACACAGGGAGAAAAAAGAAAGTGAGAAAAAATAAATCATGTATTGGGGAAAAAAAGTGATTCATCGATTGAAGATGCATCGAGATGCATCGATAATTGTAATCGAATCGTAGCCCTCTGAATCGTAATCCAATCGAATCGTGAGGCCAGTGAAGATTCCCAGCCCTACTCACCACTACAGTGAGCCTTCCAGCCTCTCCTTCGGCACTGATGGACCAGCTCCTGGTACTTGGACCGCTTCTGCTCGTTAGCCTCTTCCATACGATCCTCTCAGGGAACTGTCAGTTCTATATACTATTATAAGATGTATTCTAGTATATACTATTATAGGGATTAATTAATACACAGGACAATATGTTACTATCCCTTGTGCCAAAATCCGAGGAAAAACACATTTAGAAGCCCAATCCAGAATAAAACAAGCTAACAGGCTAACAAACTAATAAACAAGACACAAATCACCAGTTACCTACCCTAGCCAACAGCAGTATGAAGCATTGGCGCTTTCAAGTGGGCACCTTCCTTCACCGATGTTTCGTTAAGTTAGGCCCACGACACCTCAAGAAGGTTTAACGTCCTGGAAACACCCCCCTCCATGTGTAGCCGGTGTGTTTCGTCTGCGTTGTGTTCTGGCTAATACATACTGTGTGGCGACATTCATGAGTCAGGAGGCAGCTGTAGTGGGTCTCAAACTCTTTACTGAGTTATAAACATAAATAAAAAGACGATCTCCATACAACTCTTACAAAATTAAACAATAAGCAATAAATAATAAGCGTTCTCAGGCAGAGACATCTCCGACACACCTGGTCTCGTTCCCATCTCCCATCTGACTGTCTGGAGCTGTGCGCATGTGCACAAAGCGACACACCCCTCAGGGTGCGTTCACGCGCAACAGAACAGAACACTCAAACAAGACATTCACATACAAAACGAGGAAATGGTGGTGTTTTTGGTTAAATTCATACGTAACCAGATTAAACCCGTTACATTCACCCTCCCTGAATTTCACCAAAATCATCCTGCATCAAAGCTTCACTTCACACCAAGTACCGTGCTTCCGTAAGACACTCCCCAATCTTGCCCCCTGGACCAGCTAACAAAGATCTAATCTTTGAGTTCAGTTTGAAAACTATCTGTAAAACAGATTAAAAGGAATTACAGGTTGATCAGACCCCCAACCCTTTCAGAACATAGGGGTGCAGCCTACACCCCACTACACGTGGTTCCTTTGGGCTCATGCGACCGTGTCCCCCTTAACACACATCCAAACCATCCTATCTATCTAATAGATACTTTAGCTTTATGCTACACCATTCCCCGCGCTTCGCCAACATACCTTATGTAACCACTGTCGTGCAATATTCCCTACATGCCTAGAATAAACAGAATAAATCAAACACATATTATACACTATACAGCATTTTCATACTCCTTCCAACACTCCGCTGTGGCTCCCCAGCCCGACCCCGCAACACCTGAACAGCCCCAGTGTCCCCAGTGAGCAGCGGCTCCTCGTCCAGCTACTCTCCACCTACATCCTCGTCGCTCTCCGAGGGAAAAGTATGAAGAGGTGATCGGAGGCTCCCACACCAAGGTCAGGGATCTGCAGTACGTTTCTCAGCTCTCCAGTGAGGAAGCCACACAGTCAATTCAATCATCTTTACAGTGAAACATGCTCATTACATAAAAACAAAATAAAACAAGTCAACAGTATGGTGAAACAAATAATAAACCCGGAACAGTTCAGAACAACAGGGCACGTTCACCCCCAACTCAGTCCATGGCGACCCAGCTGAACTCCAGGGACGCCGGCTCTCCCGCACGTAGCTCCAGAGCACCTCCGGCGACGCGCTCACCCTGGGCCCGCTCCTGTAGCGCCTGCCCCTGGGCTCCTTCACCGACCAGCATCTCCACCGGACAGCGCCGCATGGCCGACCGCTTCTCTCTGGCTTGCTCCTCCGTCATTCTCCGACGCTTCTCCCCATGCTCCTCTACGCTGGGGAAACTCCATGGCGGCTAGCCTGAGCAACAGGCTAGCTTTTCACTACACGTGCGGTGTGGCAGCTAACGTTAGCTCACCTAGCCGCACCAGCTGCAGTCCCTCAGTCTATTCAAAAATGTCCCACACGGCCGAGAGTGACCAACTTGAAAAAAAATCGATTGTGTCGAGCTTCCCACGGCGACCGAGACGACATCGATCACAGATTTATCCAAAAAGGTCACGGCACCAATGTAGCCGGTGTGTTTCGTCTGCGTTGTGTTCTGGCTAATACATACTGTGTGGCGACATTCATGAGTCAGGAGGCAGCTGTAGTGGGTCTCAAACTCTTTACTGAGTTATAAACATAAATAAAAAGACGATCTCCATACAACTCTTACAAAATTAAACAATAAGCAATAAATAATAAGCGTTCTCAGGCAGAGACATCTCCGACACACCTGGTCTCGTTCCCATCTCCCATCTGACTGTCTGGAGCTGTGCGCATGTGCACAAAGCGACACACCCCTCAGGGTGCGTTCACGCGCAACAGAACAGAACACTCAAACAAGACATTCACATACAAAACGAGGAAATGGTGGTGTTTTTGGTTAAATTCATACGTAACCAGATTAAACCCGTTACACATGCTACCACTGCACAACTGCATATTACCTCACCATCTAATGCCTTCCATCAACCTAATATTAACCTAGGCCCTTTAGCCTAGCTATCCAGGTCGGTTCGGTATGACATTCTTAACTAGGGCTGCTCGATTAATCGAATTTTAATCTAGATTACGATTTGGGCTGTCCACGATTATGAAAACAAGATAATTGACATCAAACGATTTTGCGGCTCTTGTCTCTCTCGTTCTGTCTTGTGTTGTAAATCAAGTGCACCCCTTCCTTTGCTCGGCCCCTCCCCCAAAGCCCAAAGAAGCACACCAGCTCGAGTTGTGACTGTCGTGTGAAGAGCCACAGGCACGTCGCACGTTTCTCCTCCCCACTTATTTCACAGAAAGAGAGCCGCGGGACGAGAAGAGAGGTGAAACAACGTATGTGGGGTGGAAACACTATGGTTTCGCTGAGTTTAAAGGTCCTTACACTGCGCATATCTTGCACTGTTTGTTCCAAGTCTGTGCCTGTGATTGACAGGTGGGTCAAAACTCGCATCGCAATTCCGTGCTGTATATACGCATCGCTCTTGATGTGTAACTGATGTGTAACTTACACATCAAGAGCGATGCGAATATACAGCATGGAATTGCGATGCGAGTTTTGACCCACCTGTCAAGATATGCGCGGTCGTGGCATCACCCCGCAACACGACCTCTCCCTCTGTTTAATCACTTGAAATCCACTCACAAAGTGGTCTATGACCAAGAAATAACGCTAAATGAACAAAAAGACAAAGTCCCATCTAGTTACTCCTGCACAGTCATCGATTCAGGACACTCTTTACAATGCGACCGCATTGATATGATGCATGAATATGCATTCAACAGCTAACGATCTCACAGATAAACATTAACAATAGCCTATTATGAACCTAAACGTAAGTCGCTTTGGATAAAACCATCTGCCAAATGAGTAATTTAATGTAGCCTAATGTAAACGAACGTTACTCAATAGCGTTCTCATTTGGTTAGATTCGAGGTTTAAGGACTACTAGTTCAGATGTTTACCAACATATTGAATGTAGATTAATAGTTGCAGTTGGTTGTGGCAGTTCACTGCAACATAGTAGGCCTACATATACTGTATATTTATTTTAGTTTTTATTTTATTTCTAAATCTTTGCACTTTTATTATTTATTTATTTATTTATTTTCAATTATATCTAAAATCCAAAGACATCCTATGTTAAAAAGAAAAGCCAGTGTCAATGTTCAATAAATTCATGATGTTCTCAATGTCAATGATGTCAATAATCGTGTTAAATAATCGTGATCTCAATATCAATCAAAATAATCGTGATTATGATTTTTGCCATAATCGAGCAGCCCTATTCTTAACTACATCACCAGTACCACCGTTAATAATTCAGCCCTGTTGATACGGACCGTCAATCATGACCAGCAACAAAAGCAATCAATCAATCTTACCTTAGCGAGCTCCCCAGCTAGCATGTTTCCTCCTTAGCCACAGCCATTCACTTGCTTGTTCTGCTGCCCGAGACAGTTGCTAACCGCAAGCTTCAGGCTCCGTCCCCGAATGCCCAACTCAGTTAGTAAGGCAATAACGGACTTTGCCACAAAACCACGGCAGCCCACCTCTACAGGCCGCACTTGAGCCCTCCAACCTCGCTGCTCTGCCTCTGCTGCCATTTCAGCATACCTAGCTTTCTTGCGCTCATAAGCCTCCTCAACTCGATCTTCCCAGGGGACTGTGAGTTCGGTAAAATAAACTATCTTCTCTACCTCAGACCACAGTAACAAGTCCGGACGTAGCCGGGTGCTAACTATTATTATTAATTCATTCATTAATGAATTAATGAATTAATTAAGACTCCCTGGCCCTGACGTCGACGTCAGGGGAGTCTCAAAATTCACCACACAGATTTCTCTCACAAATGTAGAAAGAGGTTCACAAATGAGAAGCAGTTTGTAAATGCACATTGAGCAATTCGCATGATCTGTGAATTTATATTACAAGTGTGCCTCAAAATAATATTTGTGAAGCAGAGCGTGTGCATTTCCGAATTTATATTACAAGTTTGCATAAAAATTATATTTGTGAAGCAGAGCGTGTGCATTTCCGAATTTATATTACAAGTTTGCATAAAAATTATATTTGTGAACCAGAGCGTGTGCATTTGCGAAACAGATCGTGTGCATTAGTGAGTCCGAAATACAACTGCGAAACAAAGCATGTGCATTCGTGAAAAACCCTGCGAGAGTTCATTCTATATGAGACTGTTCTGGCTCCATATTAGTACATCTCCTCTTGCCTATGTATTTCTTCAACTACCATCTTCCTCTTTTAGTATATTAAAATGTGTGTTGACTACGCATCTCGCTTCTCTTGTGCTATGCGCACTCGATTCCTAGGCTCGCACGCTCGCTAGCTCGGCCTCTGCATGGCCTTTTCCGCCCTGCAGCTCGCCGTGCTGGCCCTGCAGCTCGCATACACAGCTCGCCCACTGTTGATGTCATAGACATTGTGACATCATCCTCTATGACATAATCAGTGACATAATCGTCTATGACATCATCAGTGATGACACTCAAGCAATTGTGGTTTTCAGTAACACTTGGGCAATTGTGGCATCACGGATGATGTCACAAGTGATGATATGTCACAATGTCTATGACATCATCAGCGCTCGATTCCTCTGCAGCTTGCTGAGCTGCCCCTGCAGCTCGCCAAGCTGGCCCTGCAGCTCGCATTCGCAGCTCGCTCGCTGCGCGGCCTTGCCCGCAACTCGGCTGCTGCTTACGGTTGTTCTAGTACAGTAGTTATGGAATTCTGGTCCGATCTAGTGTTAAAGAAATTGACATTTATTTACATGAAAATGTCATGAATTATTAGTTTAAGTGACATTCTCTAAAAATGGGAAGGTGTGGTTGTAGGGAGACACTTTTATCATTGTGCATCTCATTCCATCCTTCAGGGTAACCCAGGTCCAACCGGAGGGGTCGGAGAGCCAGGATCTGCAGGAGTCACCGGGCTGCCTGGGGAGATGGGCGTTCCAGGACACTCTGGAGCGAAGACAGTAAGTTACAGCACAGGCAGTGATTATGAAAATAACATACTTTACTAAGGTGAAGATAATAGAACTTCCTTCAACACATTACATCTGAAGGTTTGGGTTGGTTGTGATGGAGCGATCTCCAAATTGACCTCTTGGCAGCACAGACTTTTGACATGTACTCCGTACTCTGACCTAACTAGGTAACCATGTGTATAATGGTACTGTGTGTTTGCAATGAAGGGGTTAAGGTCAGACGGGAGAAAAAATATGATCAAATACATTACTGATTACTTGTGTGACCTGGCTGATAAAGTGATCTTGTGAAGAGATGAATCTTAGTGATTCCTGTGGGGAAATTTAATAGTTTTCCTGTGATTTTACCAGGAAGCAACGGTGATGAATAACAAGAAGCTCTTGGAAACACTGATGCATTTGGGAGACGGAGAGCTCAAGAACTTCCAATGGTTTTTGCAGCAGCCTGGCATCCTGGAAGGCTTCCCAGCCATCCCAAAGAGCCAAGTGGAGAACGCAGACAGGCTGGACACAGTGGACCAGATGGTGGGGACCTACAACCAACAATCTCTGGAGGTGACCAACATGGTTTTAATGAAGATCAAGAGGAATGATCTGGTGCAGAGCTTGTCAAACAGCAGCTCGGGAGCCAAAGGTAAGTCATGGGAAGATAAAAAAAGGGACTTTCAAAAACAAATGCAATCACATATAATTATTTATTATATAACACTATTCCAACAATTTACTGTATATAGAATAGAGTGCAAGCTGTATAATTTTTACATCTACTTCTGTTAGCATACATCCAAGACAATAGATGTGAAGTGAGACAGGTGGCCTTGTATGTTTATTGTATTTGTATTTATTTATTTTCTAATTCGAATATACTTTATTGATCCTCCACAACGCCAGTGGGTGAATTCTCACTCCAGCCTTTATTTGGGGTGCAGGGTCAGCCAGGTAGTTCAGTGCCTCTGCAGCAGGTCGGGGTTAAGTTATCTTCTCATCGTTGCCACCTCAATGGTGGAACAAGCTCCCTCCTTCTGTCAGAACGGTGGAATCACTCCCCATCTTCCAGCGGAGACTAAAAACACACCTTTTCAGTCTACACCTGGATCCTTCTTGAACTAACCGCATTGTGGGAAATGTAGGAAGTCACTATGAAGCAGAAGTAGACAAAGCAGGTTGGGGGAATGGGGACAACAACAGTAAATTCCAACTCTTCATCACAAAGTAACTCCTGTATTGAACATCACAGACGCAGAGCAGCAGCTCTGTGAGCGTATAGTCTAGTATAGTAATAATAGTACAGTAGTAGTATAATAGTATAATAATAGTATAGTCATCAGTTTGGTTCTGGGAAGGGCAAGACATTTTCCTGATCTTTTTGTAATGATAGTAGTAGTAGTAGTAGTAGTAGTAGTAGTTTATTTGTCATTGCATAAGAATTTACACAACGAAATTCCAGGCTCCCCATCGTGCAACCATTCAGTACAATACAATACAATCACCAATTAAATAACAATTCACCAAAGCAATTCACCAGGCGCCACAGTATATAGACACAGACTAGTAATAGTAGCAGCAGTATGATAAATAGTATATAGTAATAATAAAGTCTGTGATGAATGGCAATAGTATAATAATTATAGCATGGCATGCATAATTATTTAATAATTATTTAATAGTTTGAGGTATGGTAATAATATAATAATATAGTTCATGATAATAGCAGCAGTGTGATAATCTATAGTATCTAATAATAATGACAGTGGTATGATAATTTACAGTATATAATAATAATGACGGTGAGGAACAGATGAGTGGTTATTTGGAAAGTGATTTGTTGAGTAGTGTGACGGCCTTTGGGTAAAAAGAGTTCTGGAGTCTGGATGTGCGTGTTTTGAGTGATCTGTATCGCCTCCCGGAAGGAAGGAGGGTGAACAGGTGATGACCGGGGTGAGTAGTGTCTTTGAGAATGTTTTTAGTCCTGTTAAGGCAGCGGGTGTTGTATGTGTCGACAAGGGTGGGAAGTTGTGTCCTGATTATTTTTCCTGCTGTTTTGATGATGTTGTGGAGTGGTTTACTGTCCTGAGCTGTGCAACTGCCGTACCAGGCAGTGAAGGCATATGTGAGCACGCTGATTTCTGTCAGCTCTCTGCTAAATCAGCTTTAACAGGACTGAATTTCACAACACTTTGGCCATTGCTGACCAACGAACTAGTCTAACGAACCAGTCTAACTAACCAGTCTAGTAACTAATCAATCTAACTAACCGGTCTTGTAACTAACCAGTCTAGTAACTAACCAGTCTAGTAACTAACCAGTCTAACTAACCAGTCTAGTAACTAACCCATCTAACTAATCTGTCTAATTAACCAGTCTAGTAACTATCCAGTCTAGTAACTAACCAGACTAACTAACCAGTCTAACTAACCAGGCTAATAACCAGTCTAACTAACCAGTCTAATGACCAGTCTAACTAACCAATCTAGTAAGTAACCAGCAGAGATGCTCACAAGTAATTCTTTACAAGCCCAAATCAAGTCTCAAGTCTTTGAGCTATAGTCCAAATCAAGTCTCAAGTCTCTTATGGTCCATAAAAGACTTGAGACTTGATTTGGATGAGCGCTCTATCATCTGCTGCATCCATCCAGTCTGCTTAGAACAGTGCATAGCTAAAACTAAGGAATTCAAAACATGTACTGTATTATCCTCACTCATTATCTACTCTACTGTATTAGAATACAGTATCAGCATTGATTAGTTGACATTATTATTAGTAGACCTTTCCTTAATGTTAATACACACAAAATTAAAGATTGTTCACAAGTCCCATATCTCAAGTCCAAGTCAACTCTCAAGTCTTTTGCTGCTAACGTTGGACGTAAAACGCGTCAGAGCGGTGTACTAAAAATGTGAATGATAAGGGAGTACAGCCAAGAGGGTTTAGTGAGGGGAGTTAAAGGCTGCCCATCTAATCATACTACTGACATTGTAATGATACAAATCTGGTTGAAAATCAGTAAAGCCGTCCTTTAAGTGCGACTCAAGTCCAACTCTAAAGTCCAAGTCCCCATCTCTGGTAACCAGTCTAACTAACCAGTCCCCAACCAATGTCTTTCTGTCTATTCCATGCAGAGCAAAATGTGGGAGATGCTGGTAAAAACCTGAGTGAAGCAGGAAGCAGGACAACCATCGCACAGGATGGAGGCGTCATCTGTTCACCTGAACTGACTGGTGCTCGTGTTGGAGAGCTAACATTCACTGGTCCAAATGGTAAATAGTTTGCTTTATTTTATGAATGAAAAATCTTTCTGTTTATTCTGTAATATATAGTGTGTAAATGATGTATGTAACCTATGTTGTGTGTAAATACAGGATGTAGTATTATGACTGTGATGATGCTATGTAAAGCCCTTTCAGACATGCTTGTGATAAAGGGCTATAAGTAGTTAGTCATAGTTAATGTAATGTAAAGTAGAAGTAGTTAGTAATTATTTGTGTTGCTTCCTGTCTGCTTGAGGCACGATCGCGTGAGAGTACATCTTGCCAGGTTGCCAGATATGTGTTTGAATCAGACCCACCAATCAGCATCCTGGGGAAAGGAGGGACATGCACTCGCCATCCTGGGAAAACACAGACACACACGCACACACTTATGGAGTTGCCGTAGGTCGTATAGCAGCACAGACATAAAACACCACCAGTCGTGCCTTTAAAGTAACATTAGTGTTGTGAATTTGCGTTGAAACTGTGTGCAAATGAATAATGTTTTCCTGAAAATTATCATTAATTGCATGGAGTAAAAACAAGCGTTTTTGACGAGAACGAGCCGATTTGCTTGTACCATATCACTATGTCTCTGGATGAGCAGCTTAGCTGCTGGCTATCTTAGCTGGATAACAGCTGAAATGGTAGCACTCACAGAATGTTTCAAAAAAGTGTAACCGGCAGGTCTTGCACAGCAGCAGTGCAAACAGATGTGTTTCAGAGCTGTGTGGGGGCAGTTGAACTGGCACCTGATGCATTTTAAGGCTGAGTTGAGCACATGCACCAGCACACCTATACGTTTACTGGCAGAAACCTCACATCGTGCAAGTCTGAGCAAATTAACGTTAAAGTGTCAATCATTTATGTTGCGCTGCGTAACATTACTCTGTCTTTGTCATGATATGTATGTAGACCGTAATTGCTTTCACCTATATTACATATTCATATAGTTTACTGTATAGCTGTACGTCCTTATGATAGCATATTTGTTTGATTAGAATGCAAGCAGTTTTATTAAAGTCATCTTTCATTCCCACAGTGCCGTCTCTCATCATGAGCAGCAAGAGGAAGAACAGTGACATTCGCCAGTATTTTGGCCAGCCTCCCCAGAAAATAATAAAGGTCAGTTGCTGAGTACCAGTCACATGATAGAAGTGTACCTTGTAACGATCCGGTTCTCAAAAATAGAATCAGGCTCGTGTCTAAATGAACCAGACCCGCTACAACAATAACAGAACGTCTTTGCACAAGAATGATCAGACCAGAAGTCAACAAACGGGAGTAGCTTACCTGGGACAGGTCGGGGCGATGACAGATAGACGGCCTTGGCTTCAATGGGTAGCCCAGTCTGTGGTGTGGAGGCTAGCTACAGGCAGCCTCTGCTCATAAGACGCTAGTGAAAATAAGTATCACACACACACACTCACACCCATACGTGAAAACAGAGGGAAGAGTCTCTAGGGCACAGCAGTGACAGAGTATCCGTGGCTGGCCTCGTTTAGCACTGGGAGAGAGCCCATCGCAGCGGAAATGCCACGTCATATAAAACTACCTCTAAGCCACTCCCACTTCCCGTCTGATAATCTGGTGCAAAGTCGTAAAGTGCAATATCATAAATCATAAATGATATGACAGTCCTAACCAAGGGGTATCTGATACACAGCTCAACCTGTGACAACAGTAATACAGAGATGGCTCAGGGCTGTACCGAGCTGTACAGTAACAGGTGTGTGTGTGTGTGTGTGTGTGTGTGTGTGTGTGTGTGTGTGTGCGTGTGCGCGTGCGTGTGCTTTGTAACTAGCGTGTAGCCTACTAGTCAAAATTGCTTACACCGGGGCCCGTCATGACTACCCTACTACACCACTGGAAATCACCACAGTCTAATCCTAATGTACAGACTGCTGCTGGATTTATGTGCATCAACTTTCTCTCTAGTCACTAGTTTACTCATCATCATATTTCTTCCATATTCACTCATGTATTCAGAGTAAAGAAAGAGAGGATGGGAGAGAGCATGAGGACTCCAACACAGCAGTGGGAGCAAGTGGTGGCATGGAGGAGGTGAGTGAGAAAAGGAGACTAGAGTCTAATTTTAACATACAGATTGCTGCTGGATCAACACATCATGTGTATCAACATTATTTCTAGTCACTAGTTTACTCATAATGTCTTCCATGTTCACTCTGGTGTATTCAGACTCGGAGCAAAGAGACACAGAGTGTTGGTGCCAGCACGGCAGGGAGAGGTGACATGGAGGTGAGTGAGAAAAGGAGCAAATATCAGTGTTTCCTCTATATACATCTGGAGCAGAGCGGCGCCACTCCAGAAAAACGCCCACTGCTGTGAGCACACGTTGATGGTTAAGACAGAATAATAACATCACAACAGTCTAATCCCAATGTTAATATTCCTCTAATCTGGCTTCAAGTGGCCAAATTGGGCGCCAGCAACCGTCCCCCCAATGTTGAATCCGTGGTTACGGCCTTGATGTCATCTCTGGGCTGCCCCCCCCCCCCCCGATGCTTTGGTGATGTTAAGTTCAGCTGCTTACTCCAGCTCCATATCTGGCTGAAAGCTGACTGCAATACCAAAAATGTTACTTATGTGGACAATTTGACCTATTTTCATAATAAGGTGCCAAAGTCACATGCTCTTCCTGGTTCAGCATGGGCCCTAAGGGCCTTTTCCCCATTCATTTTTTTTAATCATTTATTTGATCGGGACAATGCAAGTTTACATAGTAACATTTCACTCATTTCAAACAAGTTAAAGTAACTGATGTTTTGCATACAGAGTTTATAGCTGTCCCTAGTTAGGCTCTTAGTAAGACAGATGAGGAATATCACAGTTATAGCATGGTGCATACTGTATTACAACATAGTATCAGAATGACAACATGCACATATCACATTTGTAAGATGAGAGAAAGAGAGTAAACCAAAGTAATAACTAAAATTTAAATCAATTCAAAATTCAACGCAGTTCAATTAAAAATGCATACAGCGCTGGTTAAGCTTCAGCCAGTCAGCCAACATTTAGCATTAGTTTTAGATGGGTTGGCAGAACTCATCTGGGACTTCAGTTCAAGTGAAGACCACGGTAGCCGTTGTCAACA
Organism: Poromitra crassiceps; assembly: GCF_964638095.1. Taxonomy (NCBI): domain Eukaryota; kingdom Metazoa; phylum Chordata; class Actinopteri; order Beryciformes; family Melamphaidae; genus Poromitra; species Poromitra crassiceps. The sequence continues at coordinate 19,366,031 of NC_139635.1, forward strand.
GAACTCTTTACATAATCCAAACATCGTGGAAATGCTTCCATGCCATCGATTTCCCTGCATTGCTTTTGGTAACGTAAGTTGAGCTCCCTCGATTAGCGTTTTCTTTCACATGTTTCTCCATGCTGTTTCATGTATTGCGCAACACTGGTGTTGCCTTCAAGTGCTGTCAGCAACGTAGTAATTTCGGGGTTACCTTAAGATAATGCAAATAATCGCCCCGGCGTTTACTCGGACCGGCGTTTAATACGCAAAATGGGGTCAGACCCCTGGCGGCTATTAGGGGCCCGGTGCGTATTTGCTGCCGGGCTATTATTTGGGGAAATACGGTATTTCTGGTTCCAACAGATTGAATGAAGTCTGCAAATTCTATAGATAGGCCTATAGTTTGTCATCATATTGCATATTTGCACATATTAAATAATTAAATTCTTGATAACTTATTAATATTTATTTTTATATTTTCCCCCCTGATTTTGTTATCCCATTTTTATTAGTGCTAATTTTAATTCATTTATCCTGGTTGCTGCTCCACCCTCTGCCGATCTGGGGAGAACCCAAACTGGCTCCATGCTTCCTCTGAGACATGGGGCAGTAGCCAGCCGCTTCTTTTCACCTGACAGGGGAAGCTTCACCTGGTAGGACATAGCACGTGGGAGGATCACACTATTCTAACGAGTTCCCCTCCCTCCGAACAGGCACCACATCAGCGACCAGGATTATTGCATGTTTTGGTGAGGGGTTCCTATATGAACTCCACACAGAAAGGCCCTTTTGACGACCCCACCCGGGCGGTGGGCACTCGAGGACATGCGGACGGGCACGCACTCCTTCAGCGCTCACAGCGTCCCAGGTGGGAATCGAACCCAGGACCTTCTAGCTGTGAGGCGACAGCGCTTACCACTGCGCCACCGTGCCCCAACCCAATATTTAAATTATTCTATTTTATTAGTTGCCTGGTTTGCGCAGGAGTCACTGGAAAACATGATTATAACATTATCTTAGGCTACTATTGATTCTAAGATACATCCTAGGATGTGCTTGGACACATCCTCAGTGATGTTTCCTGAGGTCATCGGGTGTTTCGGGTCTTTCAACAATCATACTCAGACGACCCAGTCAGGGTTGAACAGATCTTGGCTTGTGTCCCAGCAGCATTGGCCCACAGATCGCTCCTCCTGATCCAAAGCCACCTGGAGGCCCTCTCTGCAGCCTCCATGGTGGACTTGATGGCTTTCCTTTTTGCAGCCCCAGTGATGCCAAGTAGAATGTAAACTTGCACAGTGAGCGGCCAGCAAAGCCTCTGCTCACTACTAGGGCTGTAAAAAATAATCGATTATAAGATGCATCCCGATGCGGACGTGCACGATTCTGCATCGATTCACTTAATGTCAAAAATCGATTATTATTATTATTTCTTTTTTTTAATAATCGAATAAAATATAATGGAAGTACATGCAGTTGTTTATTTGGATCATAATACAATGCAATTCCAAATGCACTTTTATTTTAAAAGTAGCCACACAGGGAGAAAAAAGAAAGTGAGAAAAAATAAATCATGTATTGGGGAAAAAAAGTGATTCATCGATTGAAGATGCATCGAGATGCATCGATAATTGTAATCGAATCGTAGCCCTCTGAATCGTAATCCAATCGAATCGTGAGGCCAGTGAAGATTCCCAGCCCTACTCACCACTACAGTGAGCCTTCCAGCCTCTCCTTCGGCACTGATGGACCAGCTCCTGGTACTTGGACCGCTTCTGCTCGTTAGCCTCTTCCATACGATCCTCTCAGGGAACTGTCAGTTCTATATACTATTATAAGATGTATTCTAGTATATACTATTATAGGGATTAATTAATACACAGGACAATATGTTACTATCCCTTGTGCCAAAATCCGAGGAAAAACACATTTAGAAGCCCAATCCAGAATAAAACAAGCTAACAGGCTAACAAACTAATAAACAAGACACAAATCACCAGTTACCTACCCTAGCCAACAGCAGTATGAAGCATTGGCGCTTTCAAGTGGGCACCTTCCTTCACCGATGTTTCGTTAAGTTAGGCCCACGACACCTCAAGAAGGTTTAACGTCCTGGAAACACCCCCCTCCATGTGTAGCCGGTGTGTTTCGTCTGCGTTGTGTTCTGGCTAATACATACTGTGTGGCGACATTCATGAGTCAGGAGGCAGCTGTAGTGGGTCTCAAACTCTTTACTGAGTTATAAACATAAATAAAAAGACGATCTCCATACAACTCTTACAAAATTAAACAATAAGCAATAAATAATAAGCGTTCTCAGGCAGAGACATCTCCGACACACCTGGTCTCGTTCCCATCTCCCATCTGACTGTCTGGAGCTGTGCGCATGTGCACAAAGCGACACACCCCTCAGGGTGCGTTCACGCGCAACAGAACAGAACACTCAAACAAGACATTCACATACAAAACGAGGAAATGGTGGTGTTTTTGGTTAAATTCATACGTAACCAGATTAAACCCGTTACATTCACCCTCCCTGAATTTCACCAAAATCATCCTGCATCAAAGCTTCACTTCACACCAAGTACCGTGCTTCCGTAAGACACTCCCCAATCTTGCCCCCTGGACCAGCTAACAAAGATCTAATCTTTGAGTTCAGTTTGAAAACTATCTGTAAAACAGATTAAAAGGAATTACAGGTTGATCAGACCCCCAACCCTTTCAGAACATAGGGGTGCAGCCTACACCCCACTACACGTGGTTCCTTTGGGCTCATGCGACCGTGTCCCCCTTAACACACATCCAAACCATCCTATCTATCTAATAGATACTTTAGCTTTATGCTACACCATTCCCCGCGCTTCGCCAACATACCTTATGTAACCACTGTCGTGCAATATTCCCTACATGCCTAGAATAAACAGAATAAATCAAACACATATTATACACTATACAGCATTTTCATACTCCTTCCAACACTCCGCTGTGGCTCCCCAGCCCGACCCCGCAACACCTGAACAGCCCCAGTGTCCCCAGTGAGCAGCGGCTCCTCGTCCAGCTACTCTCCACCTACATCCTCGTCGCTCTCCGAGGGAAAAGTATGAAGAGGTGATCGGAGGCTCCCACACCAAGGTCAGGGATCTGCAGTACGTTTCTCAGCTCTCCAGTGAGGAAGCCACACAGTCAATTCAATCATCTTTACAGTGAAACATGCTCATTACATAAAAACAAAATAAAACAAGTCAACAGTATGGTGAAACAAATAATAAACCCGGAACAGTTCAGAACAACAGGGCACGTTCACCCCCAACTCAGTCCATGGCGACCCAGCTGAACTCCAGGGACGCCGGCTCTCCCGCACGTAGCTCCAGAGCACATCCGGCGACGCGCTCACCCTGGGCCCGCTCCTGTAGCGCCTGCCCCTGGGCTCCTTCACCGACCAGCATCTCCACCGGACAGCGCCGCATGGCCGACCGCTTCTCTCTGGCTTGCTCCTCCGTCATTCTCCGACGCTTCTCCCCATGCTCCTCTACGCTGGGGAAACTCCATGGCGGCTAGCCTGAGCAACAGGCTAGCTTTTCACTACACGTGCGGTGTGGCAGCTAACGTTAGCTCACCTAGCCGCACCAGCTGCAGTCCCTCAGTCTATTCAAAAATGTCCCACACGGCCGAGAGTGACCAACTTGAAAAAAAATCGATTGTGTCGAGCTTCCCACGGCGACCGAGACGACATCGATCACAGATTTATCCAAAAAGGTCACGGCACCAATGTAGCCGGTGTGTTTCGTCTGCGTTGTGTTCTGGCTAATACATACTGTGTGGCGACATTCATGAGTCAGGAGGCAGCTGTAGTGGGTCTCAAACTCTTTACTGAGTTATAAACATAAATAAAAAGACGATCTCCATACAACTCTTACAAAATTAAACAATAAGCAATAAATAATAAGCGTTCTCAGGCAGAGACATCTCCGACACACCTGGTCTCGTTCCCATCTCCCATCTGACTGTCTGGAGCTGTGCGCATGTGCACAAAGCGACACACCCCTCAGGGTGCGTTCACGCGCAACAGAACAGAACACTCAAACAAGACATTCACATACAAAACGAGGAAATGGTGGTGTTTTTGGTTAAATTCATACGTAACCAGATTAAACCCGTTACACATGCTACCACTGCACAACTGCATATTACCTCACCATCTAATGCCTTCCATCAACCTAATATTAACCTAGGCCCTTTAGCCTAGCTATCCAGGTCGGTTCGGTATGACATTCTTAACTAGGGCTGCTCGATTAATCGAATTTTAATCTAGATTACGATTTGGGCTGTCCACGATTATGAAAACAAGATAATTGACATCAAACGATTTTGCGGCTCTTGTCTCTCTCGTTCTGTCTTGTGTTGTAAATCAAGTGCACCCCTTCCTTTGCTCGGCCCCTCCCCCAAAGCCCAAAGAAGCACACCAGCTCGAGTTGTGACTGTCGTGTGAAGAGCCACAGGCACGTCGCACGTTTCTCCTCCCCACTTATTTCACAGAAAGAGAGCCGCGGGACGAGAAGAGAGGTGAAACAACGTATGTGGGGTGGAAACACTATGGTTTCGCTGAGTTTAAAGGTCCTTACACTGCGCATATCTTGCACTGTTTGTTCCAAGTCTGTGCCTGTGATTGACAGGTGGGTCAAAACTCGCATCGCAATTCCGTGCTGTATATACGCATCGCTCTTGATGTGTAACTGATGTGTAACTTACACATCAAGAGCGATGCGAATATACAGCATGGAATTGCGATGCGAGTTTTGACCCACCTGTCAAGATATGCGCGGTCGTGGCATCACCCCGCAACACGACCTCTCCCTCTGTTTAATCACTTGAAATCCACTCACAAAGTGGTCTATGACCAAGAAATAACGCTAAATGAACAAAAAGACAAAGTCCCATCTAGTTACTCCTGCACAGTCATCGATTCAGGACACTCTTTACAATGCGACCGCATTGATATGATGCATGAATATGCATTCAACAGCTAACGATCTCACAGATAAACATTAACAATAGCCTATTATGAACCTAAACGTAAGTCGCTTTGGATAAAACCATCTGCCAAATGAGTAATTTAATGTAGCCTAATGTAAACGAACGTTACTCAATAGCGTTCTCATTTGGTTAGATTCGAGGTTTAAGGACTACTAGTTCAGATGTTTACCAACATATTGAATGTAGATTAATAGTTGCAGTTGGTTGTGGCAGTTCACTGCAACATAGTAGGCCTACATATACTGTATATTTATTTTAGTTTTTATTTTATTTCTAAATCTTTGCACTTTTATTATTTATTTATTTATTTATTTTCAATTATATCTAAAATCCAAAGACATCCTATGTTAAAAAGAAAAGCCAGTGTCAATGTTCAATAAATTCATGATGTTCTCAATGTCAATGATGTCAATAATCGTGTTAAATAATCGTGATCTCAATATCAATCAAAATAATCGTGATTATGATTTTTGCCATAATCGAGCAGCCCTATTCTTAACTACATCACCAGTACCACCGTTAATAATTCAGCCCTGTTGATACGGACCGTCAATCATGACCAGCAACAAAAGCAATCAATCAATCTTACCTTAGCGAGCTCCCCAGCTAGCATGTTTCCTCCTTAGCCACAGCCATTCACTTGCTTGTTCTGCTGCCCGAGACAGTTGCTAACCGCAAGCTTCAGGCTCCGTCCCCGAATGCCCAACTCAGTTAGTAAGGCAATAACGGACTTTGCCACAAAACCACGGCAGCCCACCTCTACAGGCCGCACTTGAGCCCTCCAACCTCGCTGCTCTGCCTCTGCTGCCATTTCAGCATACCTAGCTTTCTTGCGCTCATAAGCCTCCTCAACTCGATCTTCCCAGGGGACTGTGAGTTCGGTAAAATAAACTATCTTCTCTACCTCAGACCACAGTAACAAGTCCGGACGTAGCCGGGTGCTAACTATTATTATTAATTCATTCATTAATGAATTAATGAATTAATTAAGACTCCCTGGCCCTGACGTCGACGTCAGGGGAGTCTCAAAATTCACCACACAGATTTCTCTCACAAATGTAGAAAGAGGTTCACAAATGAGAAGCAGTTTGTAAATGCACATTGAGCAATTCGCATGATCTGTGAATTTATATTACAAGTGTGCCTCAAAATAATATTTGTGAAGCAGAGCGTGTGCATTTCCGAATTTATATTACAAGTTTGCATAAAAATTATATTTGTGAAGCAGAGCGTGTGCATTTCCGAATTTATATTACAAGTTTGCATAAAAATTATATTTGTGAACCAGAGCGTGTGCATTTGCGAAACAGATCGTGTGCATTAGTGAGTCCGAAATACAACTGCGAAACAAAGCATGTGCATTCGTGAAAAACCCTGCGAGAGTTCATTCTATATGAGACTGTTCTGGCTCCATATTAGTACATCTCCTCTTGCCTATGTATTTCTTCAACTACCATCTTCCTCTTTTAGTATATTAAAATGTGTGTTGACTACGCATCTCGCTTCTCTTGTGCTATGCGCACTCGATTCCTAGGCTCGCACGCTCGCTAGCTCGGCCTCTGCATGGCCTTTTCCGCCCTGCAGCTCGCCGTGCTGGCCCTGCAGCTCGCATACACAGCTCGCCCACTGTTGATGTCATAGACATTGTGACATCATCCTCTATGACATAATCAGTGACATAATCGTCTATGACATCATCAGTGATGACACTCAAGCAATTGTGGTTTTCAGTAACACTTGGGCAATTGTGGCATCACGGATGATGTCACAAGTGATGATATGTCACAATGTCTATGACATCATCAGCGCTCGATTCCTCTGCAGCTTGCTGAGCTGCCCCTGCAGCTCGCCAAGCTGGCCCTGCAGCTCGCATTCGCAGCTCGCTCGCTGCGCGGCCTTGCCCGCAACTCGGCTGCTGCTTACGGTTGTTCTAGTACAGTAGTTATGGAATTCTGGTCCGATCTAGTGTTAAAGAAATTGACATTTATTTACATGAAAATGTCATGAATTATTAGTTTAAGTGACATTCTCTAAAAATGGGAAGGTGTGGTTGTAGGGAGACACTTTTATCATTGTGCATCTCATTCCATCCTTCAGGGTAACCCAGGTCCAACCGGAGGGGTCGGAGAGCCAGGATCTGCAGGAGTCACCGGGCTGCCTGGGGAGATGGGCGTTCCAGGACACTCTGGAGCGAAGACAGTAAGTTACAGCACAGGCAGTGATTATGAAAATAACATACTTTACTAAGGTGAAGATAATAGAACTTCCTTCAACACATTACATCTGAAGGTTTGGGTTGGTTGTGATGGAGCGATCTCCAAATTGACCTCTTGGCAGCACAGACTTTTGACATGTACTCCGTACTCTGACCTAACTAGGTAACCATGTGTATAATGGTACTGTGTGTTTGCAATGAAGGGGTTAAGGTCAGACGGGAGAAAAAATATGATCAAATACATTACTGATTACTTGTGTGACCTGGCTGATAAAGTGATCTTGTGAAGAGATGAATCTTAGTGATTCCTGTGGGGAAATTTAATAGTTTTCCTGTGATTTTACCAGGAAGCAACGGTGATGAATAACAAGAAGCTCTTGGAAACACTGATGCATTTGGGAGACGGAGAGCTCAAGAACTTCCAATGGTTTTTGCAGCAGCCTGGCATCCTGGAAGGCTTCCCAGCCATCCCAAAGAGCCAAGTGGAGAACGCAGACAGGCTGGACACAGTGGACCAGATGGTGGGGACCTACAACCAACAATCTCTGGAGGTGACCAACATGGTTTTAATGAAGATCAAGAGGAATGATCTGGTGCAGAGCTTGTCAAACAGCAGCTCGGGAGCCAAAGGTAAGTCATGGGAAGATAAAAAAAGGGACTTTCAAAAACAAATGCAATCACATATAATTATTTATTATATAACACTATTCCAACAATTTACTGTATATAGAATAGAGTGCAAGCTGTATAATTTTTACATCTACTTCTGTTAGCATACATCCAAGACAATAGATGTGAAGTGAGACAGGTGGCCTTGTATGTTTATTGTATTTGTATTTATTTATTTTCTAATTCGAATATACTTTATTGATCCTCCACAACGCCAGTGGGTGAATTCTCACTCCAGCCTTTATTTGGGGTGCAGGGTCAGCCAGGTAGTTCAGTGCCTCTGCAGCAGGTCGGGGTTAAGTTATCTTCTCATCGTTGCCACCTCAATGGTGGAACAAGCTCCCTCCTTCTGTCAGAACGGTGGAATCACTCCCCATCTTCCAGCGGAGACTAAAAACACACCTTTTCAGTCTACACCTGGATCCTTCTTGAACTAACCGCATTGTGGGAAATGTAGGAAGTCACTATGAAGCAGAAGTAGACAAAGCAGGTTGGGGGAATGGGGACAACAACAGTAAATTCCAACTCTTCATCACAAAGTAACTCCTGTATTGAACATCACAGACGCAGAGCAGCAGCTCTGTGAGCGTATAGTCTAGTATAGTAATAATAGTACAGTAGTAGTATAATAGTATAATAATAGTATAGTCATCAGTTTGGTTCTGGGAAGGGCAAGACATTTTCCTGATCTTTTTGTAATGATAGTAGTAGTAGTAGTAGTAGTAGTAGTAGTTTATTTGTCATTGCATAAGAATTTACACAACGAAATTCCAGGCTCCCCATCGTGCAACCATTCAGTACAATACAATACAATCACCAATTAAATAACAATTCACCAAAGCAATTCACCAGGCGCCACAGTATATAGACACAGACTAGTAATAGTAGCAGCAGTATGATAAATAGTATATAGTAATAATAAAGTCTGTGATGAATGGCAATAGTATAATAATTATAGCATGGCATGCATAATTATTTAATAATTATTTAATAGTTTGAGGTATGGTAATAATATAATAATATAGTTCATGATAATAGCAGCAGTGTGATAATCTATAGTATCTAATAATAATGACAGTGGTATGATAATTTACAGTATATAATAATAATGACGGTGAGGAACAGATGAGTGGTTATTTGGAAAGTGATTTGTTGAGTAGTGTGACGGCCTTTGGGTAAAAAGAGTTCTGGAGTCTGGATGTGCGTGTTTTGAGTGATCTGTATCGCCTCCCGGAAGGAAGGAGGGTGAACAGGTGATGACCGGGGTGAGTAGTGTCTTTGAGAATGTTTTTAGTCCTGTTAAGGCAGCGGGTGTTGTATGTGTCGACAAGGGTGGGAAGTTGTGTCCTGATTATTTTTCCTGCTGTTTTGATGATGTTGTGGAGTGGTTTACTGTCCTGAGCTGTGCAACTGCCGTACCAGGCAGTGAAGGCATATGTGAGCACGCTGATTTCTGTCAGCTCTCTGCTAAATCAGCTTTAACAGGACTGAATTTCACAACACTTTGGCCATTGCTGACCAACGAACTAGTCTAACGAACCAGTCTAACTAACCAGTCTAGTAACTAATCAATCTAACTAACCGGTCTTGTAACTAACCAGTCTAACTAACCAGTCTAGTAACTAACCAGTCTAGTAACTAACCAGTCTAACTAACCAGTCTAGTAACTAACCCATCTAACTAATCTGTCTAATTAACCAGTCTAGTAACTATCCAGTCTAGTAACTAACCAGACTAACTAACCAGTCTAACTAACCAGGCTAATAACCAGTCTAACTAACCAGTCTAATGACCAGTCTAACTAACCAATCTAGTAAGTAACCAGCAGAGATGCTCACAAGTAATTCTTTACAAGCCCAAATCAAGTCTCAAGTCTTTGAGCTATAGTCCAAATCAAGTCTCAAGTCTCTTATGGTCCATAAAAGACTTGAGACTTGATTTGGATGAGCGCTCTATCATCTGCTGCATGCATCCAGTCTGCTTAGAACAGTGCATAGCTAAAACTAAGGAATTCAAAACATGTACTGTATTATCCTCACTCATTATCTACTCTACTGTATTAGAATACAGTATCAGCATTGATTAGTTGACATTATTATTAGTAGACCTTTCCTTAATGTTAATACACACAAAATTAAAGATTGTTCACAAGTCCCATATCTCAAGTCCAAGTCAACTCTCAAGTCTTTTGCTGCTAACGTTGGACGTAAAACGCGTCAGAGCGGTGTACTAAAAATGTGAATGATAAGGGAGTACAGCCAAGAGGGTTTAGTGAGGGGAGTTAAAGGCTGCCCATCTAATCATACTACTGACATTGTAATGATACAAATCTGGTTGAAAATCAGTAAAGCCGTCCTTTAAGTGCGACTCAAGTCCAACTCTAAAGTCCAAGTCCCCATCTCTGGTAACCAGTCTAACTAACCAGTCCCCAACCAATGTCTTTCTGTCTATTCCATGCAGAGCAAAATGTGGGAGATGCTGGTAAAAACCTGAGTGAAGCAGGAAGCAGGACAACCATCGCACAGGATGGAGGCGTCATCTGTTCACCTGAACTGACTGGTGCTCGTGTTGGAGAGCTAACATTCACTGGTCCAAATGGTAAATAGTTTGCTTTATTTTATGAATGAAAAATCTTTCTGTTTATTCTGCAATTCACATCAGACACAACATGTTTATGTTTCAGTCCAAACTCCTGCCAGGGCAGAGGAGACTGATGCTGTTTCTCCTAAAGACAAAGGTATGGTACTGTTTAAAGATGTTTTACCATCACATGAAATGATCTAACCAACATTATTATTATGAATACTAATATGTTTTTATTGATACTGATTTGTCTTTCCCTGTTAAAACATCACTATAATTCATTAATGTTGGCAGATATAATATAAACAAATGAATATAAAATAATATAAACAGATGGTCACACATGGTGATATGACAAAAGTAAATTAACTAAAGTAAAGTAATGAAGTAACCACACAGTGTGTGGCACCAAGACTGAAGTGTGTTGGAACCGCACTCTGACGAGCTTTAATCAGGCTATGCCCATAATGCTGGGGCTAACCCCACAGCGCTCAATACATTTCTGCACAGCTAAAGTGTGTCCATCCTCAACCGAGGCGTTATGTACTTCTTTCTCAAGCAGAGTAGCCTACTGGAATATTCCACAACATTGCAATAAATGAACAGTAGGCTGCAGATAAACTTATACAGGAAAAGTAAAAAAAGTGGCGACAAGATAGCTCAGCAGGCCAATATAAACAGTAAATAGAAAAAAGGAGCTTCTTGATGCTTATAGAAGGATTTAATAAAGAAGTAATGTACAGTTATACTTATTCAGTTAATACAAAGTACATCTTCAAGATAGGACAAGGGCACAAGGGACGCAATGCGTTTCAACCTCTGGTCTTCGTCAGGCTGTAGGCGGAAAAAGTTGGTTGCCGCACCTGTATAAAAGCAATACGTGGCACAAGGTGAGCTGACGTGGCACACGGAAATGATACTGTGACGTGTGAGCCACGTCAAAAAACAGAAATGTATAGGATAGAGAGGAATACAGACCTAGAAATAGCACACTGGGTTCTATATACAGAAGTAGGCTATAAGTCATATCACAATGGTATGCAATATAGGCTATTGGCAAAAAACACACATAGGCTATAAATAATAGTGCGACTAATGCACTGATGTGGAGACATCAAGCGGATACACAGCACATCACAAAGCAATCTACAGTTAGAACATGTGAAGCATGTTAACGGAGGGAGCAGATATAGGTGTTAGACTATAGGAAACATGATAGATCAAAATCTTCATTGAGGCCGTGGGGGGCGGTTGTGTGGAGTGCATGAATCCAGCGTGTCTCGCGCTGGAGGAGCGCTCTATCCAAATCGCCGCCTCTCGGGTGCTGCTTGACAAGGTCAATAGCCCAGAAGCAGAGATCACTGTCAATATGTGATTTGCTCAAAAAATGTTCGACTAGTGGGGCTTGGTGTCACCACGGCGAAAAGCACTTTTGTGCTCAGTGATCCGTGTGCGCAATGGGCGGGTAGTCTTCCCGATGTATATGAAGGGGCACGGGCAACTGATGGCATATACTACCCCCTGCGATGCGCAGGTGGTGAGGTGTTTCAGTTTGTAAGTCTGATTGTCCGGGGTAGTGAACGTTTTGAGTGACTGTGCGCAACATGAGCAGTGTGCGCAAGGGAAGTGTCCGACGGGGGGAGGCAGGGAGTCAATAGTGCTTTGCGTGATAGTGGGAGTGTGGAAGGTCTTAACCAGCTTGTCTCTGATGTTAGGGTTGCGCGTAAAGGCAATCCTGGGGGGTAGTGTGAAGGTGTTGTGGACCTGAAGGATGTTCCAGTGTTTCAGGAGACAGCGTCTGATTTTGTTGGCCAGGGGGGAGTATTGGAGGGTCGCAGTGATCCTGGGAGGCGAAGTGTCCGTTTTTCTGGGCTCCAGTAGTATGTCTCTGTGGGCATGAAGTGCGCGCTTAAAGGCGTGGGAGACAGGGCGGCGACCGTAGCCCCTCTCCAGAAACCTCAGACGCATGTCGGAGGACTTGGATATGTAGTCCCGCTTGTCGCTACACAGCCTGCGTAGGCGCATAAATTGTCCGGCTGGCAGGTTGTTTTTGAGGGGGGAGGGGTGGTAACTGGAGGCGTGTAAGAGGGTGTTCCTGTCTGTGGGTTTCCTGTGGATAGTGGAGTTAAATTTATTGTTGTGTTTGTAGACAGAAACATCCAAAAATGGATACAGTCCGGGCAATGCTCGATGGTGAATTGGAGATGTATATTCCAAGTGTTAAGGAGGCGATGGAACTCAAGAAGAGAGGCTGCTGTGCCGTGCCAAATGAGGAAAATGTCGTCTATATGCCTGAGCCATAGACTGATGTGGGCAATAAATGGATTGACTGTGGGGTTGTATACAAAATCCTTCTCAAAGGTGCCCACATACAGATTGGCCACAGAGGGGGCTGCGGCGCACCCCATCGCCACTCCGGAGGTCTGTAGAAAGTATTCACCACCAAACATGAAGTAGTTGTTTCGGAGGCTTATTTCAGCCAGTTTGGTGATGAAATCATTAGGGGGGAGCTCAGTAGTTCTGATGGATAGAGTATGTCTGATTGTGTCAATGGCCGCCTGTTGTGGGATGTTCGTATTTAGAGATTCTATGTCCATGGTGGCTGTGGTGGCTTATTAACAAAATTAGTTCAATAGCCACTTGCCTTTGATGGGGTTGTGGGTTCTGACTCGCATCCAATCAATTAGGTACAGAGGTCCTTGTTAAAGTTCAAATCATATTTATTTGCAGTCCAGGCGTGCAGCAAAACATTCATAATGTACTATTTCCAAACAAAAATTATCACCAAGAACTTGCTATTCTGCGGTCAAAAAACTGTACCGCTCCCCATCTCACCATCAGCACACACCTGTCTGTCCAACACACCTGCAATCACTTCATATAACATTATATTGGCTTAGCTCTCTGCAATACATTTTAAAGGACAGCAGGGGGAGATCCTTTTATGGCTCCCCAATTCATTAGCCATTAGACCCAATAGTAAATCAACCCAATCAGACATTAGACTTTAGACAAATAATTCAAACCCAATAGAACACCCAATAGAACAATGAATCCTAATCACCAAACAACAATAATATAATAATTTGAATAATTAAATAGAGAAATTGGAAACTGGCTCTAACATACCAGCCCCTAATTGCTTATTACATAGCAATTACCAAATATTACATCAATAGTCATTTTCAGGGCAATTTCATAATTTCTTTTCTCTTTTACAGTTTTCATCTTTTTTTCTTTCTTTTTTCTTTTCTTTACTTTTTAACATGGGCTATATAGGAAATCTATCCATGGCATTTTTGCCTACTCAAGTCCATAGTACATGAAATCCTCCAAGATCAGATCCATGGAAAATGAAGTTCAAATAAGGTGTGTGTACTATATGTGCGTTAGTCCATTGTTCTCCTGTTTGAAAGTGCAACAAAGTGGAAACTTTGCTAGAGGGTCAGAGACCAAGAGACCATAGAGTCCTTCTATCCCAGTCAGAGGTGCACGTGACTGGAAGGATTGGACTTAATAGGCTCAGTCAGCTGCCTCCAGGAGCAGACAGAGCTTGGTGAGGGCCTTTGAATGATGTTGGTCTTGGTTTTAACCAAGACACTACGCACCAGTCCTTTCGACCCTGGAAGGGCCTTGACACGTCCTAGGAGCCAAGAGTTTCTTGGTGCATTGTCATCAATGACAACGAGATCTCCAGGGGTGAAGTTCATTTTGATTTGATTCCATTTGTGTCTTTCCTGTATTAGCGGAAGGTATTCTCTGGTCCATCGTTTCCAGAATAGATCGGCAAGGTATTGGACCTGCCTCCACTTCCTTTGTGAGTACAGGTCCCCCTTTTGGAACAGTCCAGGGGGCATGATTGGATTTGTTTTTAATTGAAGTAGATGATTGGGGGTTAGGGGCTCAAGGTCGTTTGGGTCATTTGTCACTGTTGTGATTGGCCTATCATTTATGATTGCCTCGACCTCACACAAGGCGGTGTGTAGAGCATCATCATCCAAAAGTTTTTTTTTTTTTTTTTTTGTCATTTACTTTTTATTGTTATTTTTCTCAATGACAAAACAAAACAATACCTTACAGACAACAGCAAACAGCACAAAACATAAATAAACTAAACGAACGAAAAGACAGGGGAGGATCCTTAACCATTCAATCTTGTACTCATCTACATTCACATAATCATTCATTCATTCGCACCCACATACAATTCTCAATTATAAGCATTTACACATTTACACACACCACCTTGTTTCTTCTCAGCTATACAAAGTCAGGTCTTATATCCGATACATAGGCAAGCCACTTCGACCATTTGTTTTCAAAGGAATCAGCTTGAGCTCTTAGTCTAAATGTTACTCTCTCCATTACATATATCGAGTGGATTAGATCTATCCATTCATTTACAGTTGGTACCTCTTGCTTTAGCCATTTTCTAGTCACAGCCTTTTTGCTGGCCACTAACATCACTCTCAACATATATTCATCTCGTTTCACACAATGCAACTCTTCTATATCTCCCAAGTACAGTGTTTTAAAATCAAAATTAATTTCCATCTTAAAAACCGCCTCCAGGACCTCGTGTACTTTCTTCCAAAATGGAGCCACAGAGGGACAACTCCAAAAAATATGAAAATGGTTTGCCATTGCATTTCCACATGACCTCCAACATACAGATTGGTGAGAGAATTTAGATTTTTGCGCTGGAGTACATTAGTATCTAATCACATTTTTCCAACTAAATTCCCTCCAGGATGGTGAACTCGTCATTTTCCATTGCTGACCACATATTCTGATCCAATCTTCTGGTGATATCGTGGAGTTTCCCTCTGCTTCCCATCTTTCCTTAATATTCATAGTATGGTCACCTTTTAGACTTTGAAGAGCCTGATACAACCTAGATACCAGCTTCCTGTAACTACCATCATCATATGCATTCTGGAAAATACCAAGGATTTCCATTCCCATTGCTCGATCATTTTTCGGGAATGTCTTATCTATAAAGTTCCTGATTTGTATATACCTAAAATGATCCTGATCCTGCAAATTAAATTTTACTTTGAGGTCCTGGAAGCTATACACTCTACCTTGGTTCAAGAGAGTACAATGTGCTGTAAGGCCACTATGAGCCCAATTTCTAAACGTTGAGTCATATCTACTGGGAATAAAATTCGAGTCATATGCAAACCACTTGAATATTGTCGCCCTATCTTTCAAATGATGCTTTCTAATTATTTCCTTCCATGTTTTAAGAGAGCTAATTACCAAAGGATTTTTGGGATCCGACAGGAAATCAGTCGATGAAGGGTCCCCTATCAACGTATTAACTGGAATTCTCTCACTCATTGAGCCTTCAATCTCTTTCCACCGGGAGTTATAACTTGGGGTACACCAGCCCACTAGTGGCCGGATCTGGGCCGCTCTATAATAGTCCCTCATGCATGGAAGGCCTAAACCCCCATTCTCCTTTGCTAGTTGCATTGTTTTATATCTAATCCTCGGCTTCTTCCCAGCCCAAATAAATCGTGATATAATTTTATCTAAATCAATAAAGTATTGTTCAGTTTTTTCAATGGGAATCGATTGGAAAAAATATAAGAATCTTGGGAGGATATTCATTTTAACTGAGTCAATCCTTGAGCCTATATTTAGATATGGGATTAAATTCCACCTACTTATGTCTGTCAAAATTTCCTTTCTAAGGGGGCCATAATTAATTTCTTCCAATTTGGATAAATCTGTGGGCAGGCTAATCCCCAGATATTTAATTGATGACTTATCCCAGCACATTTGGTATTTGGATCGAAGACTATGAGGAGGATTATAATTTATATTCAGAATCTGAGTTTTTCGTTTATTGACTTTATAGCCTGAGTATGACCCATATTCTTCAAGCACCGCCATCAAGGCCGGGAGAGAGTCTGTTGGGCTTGAGAGGTACACGAGAATATCGTCTGCAAATAATGCTAGCTTTTGTTCCCCGGCAGCCATTTCTATTCCCCTAATCGAGTTATTCTGTCTAATCCATTGTGCCAATGGTTCGACAAAAATTGCGAATAATAGAGGACTGACCGGACAGCCCTGTCTCGTAGACCTCTCAAGCAAAAAAGAGTCAGTTAACTCACCATTGATCTTTAATCTGGCCGATGGCTTGTCATACAAGGCTTCTAATGTCTTAATAATGACCTGATCAAAACCAAACCTTTCCATAACTTTAAATAAGAATTTCCACCTAACCGAGTCAAAAGCTTTTTCAGCGTCTAAACTTATAAGCATAGCTTGTATTTTATTTTGATCTATATGCCTAATAACCTGCAGGGACCTCCTGATACTATCGTGAGTCTGGCATGACAGAATAAACCCGGTTTGATCTAAGTTGATTATTTCTGGTAGAATTTTTTCCAGCCTCTTGGCAATAATTGACGTAAACAGTTTATAATCAAGGTTCAGTACACTAATTGGCCTATAATTCGCACATTCCGATTTGTCTTTCCCTCCTTTAGGTATAACCGAGATAATTGCCTCCTTCCATGAATCCGGAGTTTCCCCTTCTGTCTGTTCAACAGAATAGGTGTCAGTGACACATTTTGGGCTTCTGTAAGGGTTGGCAAATTTAGAGATTCGAGCATAGACTCCATTTTCTGATCATTATCAACCTGGGGTTGTGTATATAGCTTCTCATAATATTCTTTAAAACAGTTTTTAATTTCCCTCATCTGATAGTGAAGAACATTAGTTCTTGGATCCTTTATCTTGTATATCATGTTATCTGCCTGTTGTTTTCTAAGTTTGTAGGCCAACAATTTTGAATATTTGCTACCACCTTCAAAGTATTTCTGTTTAGTGTATAACATCTTTTTTTGAATTTCCTGTGTACATATTTCTTCAATTTGGTTTTTTTTCTTTTTTATCTCTATTTTAATCTTAGGGTCAATTGTTGTCTTATGCTCAAATTCCAATACTCTCAATTCCCCCTGCAGGGTGTTAAGTTTTTCGGCTCTCGCCTTCTTAAGAAATGATGTTACTGCAATCACCTTTCCCCTCATTACCGCCTTACAGGCGTCCCAAAGCACTGGCGGACTCACCTCTCCATTGTCATTAAATTCTATGTAATCTGATAACTACTTCGTAAACCTTTCAATACTCTGTTCATTCAATATATTGGAGTTAAATGTCCAGTATGTAAACTTCCTCTCAGAAGCTGTTGATAAGGACAAATACACTGGGCAGTGATCCGAGAGATCCATCGTTCCAATATGGCAATCTTGCACCTTACTGCTATCTGACCCAAACATTAGGAAATAGTCAATTCTCGAATATGTTGAGTGAGGAGATGAAAAAAAGGTATAATCCTTAACTGATGCGTTACGTTGCCTCCAAACGTCGATCAGCCCCAGCTCAGATATTATTGAGTTTATTTTCCTTGTAGTTTTTTTGGATTGGCCTGATCTCAGTCCTGATGAATCAATGTGAGGATTCAGAGTAATATTGAAGTCACCTCCACACACAAGAGTTCCCTGTGCTTCTGCCGCAATCTTATCCAATATCTGTACATAGAAATCTGACTCTGAGCCAGGTGGAATATACACATTATAGAAAGTAAACAAATTACCCTCAATTTTACCCTTTATCAATATGAATCTTCCTTCTTTGTCAAGTTCAAGTTCAAGTTCAAGTTTATTAGTGTCCCAAAGGGCAAATTGAGTTGCAGCATATAGACATACAAATAAGAACATTGACAAGAAACAACACAAGTAGCATGTTAAATGTTACATGCCTATAGTTAAAATAAATAAAAGGCTAAATAAACATCAAGGACCTTGTTTGTGGCACACAATGACCGATAATGTGCAAGGTAGCATTAAAGTGCACAGCAATCGGTAAAGTGCACAGCGATCGGTAAAGTGCACAGCGATCGGTAAAGTGCACAGCGATCGGTAAAGTGCACAGCGATCCGTAAAGTGCCCAGCGATCAGTAAGGTGCACAGCCTTTATAGTTGTTATATGTTCATACATTATTCTACCCGAAATCAATATTGCTACCCCTCTTGTGTGCCTATTCCCATTTGAAGTGTGGAACACATACTTAAATCCTTGTCTTCTGAGCTTTTCATATTCTACCCCTGACATGTGTGTCTCCTGAATCAGGGCGATGTCAATGTTCTCTCTCTTCAGTTTTGCCAAGGTTCTTTTTTGTTTAACTGGGTTACGAAGCCCATTTACATTTAGCGAAATCACATAAACCATGTGGTGCGTACATTCATCATTTTGGAATTGGGTGCGTTGTTATGTAAGAGAATGTCCTTCCTCCTTGTAGGAATCATATAAGAAAAACAAAACCCGATCTCCCCTTCGAGTAACACAAAACAATAAGAAATAACAGAAACTTCCCAGAGCAGGGGGACTATGGTCCCTCTATAGTCCCTGTTGGTGGGTGGAGGGAAAAACCCCCCCAATTGGTAGGGCCCCCCCCTAGTGGAGGAATGCTTGTACATTCCATGACCTCTAGATAAGTCCAACATAGATGAACATGCTTGTCTGGTCAATCGGTAATCCAAAATAATAGTTTCCTAAATTATTATTATTATACTTATTTATAATCAGTAGGTAACTAAAGCAGATCTTCCTGTAAATAAAATAAAATATAAAATAGAATAGGAAATGTCCTCTAATTTACTTCCCTCATTTACGTACAGTTCTTTTGTGTTCTTCCCATTCTCCTTTTACTCCTGCGACTCTGCCCTCCTGAACGGCTGTAACTTTTCCTTCACTCTCGTCTCCATTCGGCTCCCTCTGATCCTCTCCTCCCTCCGTTGCCATGGAAACGCCTTCTGTATACGATCCTCCATGGAAGAGCTCGTGTCCCCTCTCGGAGCGTCCAGGTGGAATCCCCTCTCATTCATCTCACGTGTGGCATCCTGCGTGTCCTCGTAGGTCTTCTGCCCGGTGCTCCAGTGGATTCGGATCCTCGTGAACGGTGTTTGGAATCGGATCCCTTTTTCCTTGAGAGCTTTTTTGATTCCCCCGTAGGCACGGCGCTTCTCCATCACTTCGTAGGCGTAATCGTGGTCAAAGAAAATCTGTTTATTGTTGATTTGGATTTTCTTCTTCCAAGCCAGCTTCAGGATTGATTCCTTAACTTCAAACTGCAGGAAGTTTACAACGATGGATCTAGGATTGACATCGGGTCCTGGCTTTCTCGCCAGCGCTCGGTGTGCGCGTTGGATTTGAAGAGACATACCTTCGGGTAATGTGAGCTCCGTAGTCAGCAAGTTCTCCACGAAAGTAATCACCGAGTCACCCTCGGCCTCTTCCCGTATCCCGTATATCCGGATATTATTTCGTCTCAACCTACTTTCCAGATCAGTCACCTTTTCCCGTAGCCTGCGTTGTTCTTTGAGCAGCGATAGCATAGCTTCTTTGGTTACTGACCCGCTCTCTTCCACCACCGCAATCCGCTCCTCCGCCGCGGAAATAGCCTGGCCCTGGGTGTTGAGTATTTCCCCGACCTCCGTTAGCTTCTGATAGAGTTCGACTTTCAGCGTTGTTATCTCTTCCTTCAGGTCTTTCTTTATTTCCCCCTTAAGTTCGGAGAAGGCCGAGTACATATCTTTCTTGAATTCTCTGAGTTCTTTGGAGATTGACAGCATTTCGTTGAGCAGCTCACCTCCGGTGCTGAGAGGGCCTTCTCCCTGGTTTTCGGCTAGCACGCCCACGCCATTTTCCTCGCCATTCTCAGAAGTGGCCATTTCGCTATTTTTCGACGTAAAAGCTTCAGTTACCTTGTTGTTGGGTTTCTTTACTTTTCTTTTCTTTCCCCTTCCACTCATTTCTTACTCGAAGGAGTTTATTTATTGAATTTTTCAAGTTTGGGGGTGAATTTGATACCGATTGAGACAGAGCACTTAACTATGCGACCGCCTCAGGCATGGCTCCACCGGAAGATCCCAAAAGTTGTTCTTTTAAGATGGAGTAGAGAACCTTTTTGACAGATTTAATGAACCTCTCCCACACGCCTCCATGGTGAGCTCCTGTGGGAGGGTTGAACATCCAGTCAATTCCCTTTTTGAGTAGTGTTCTTTGGATTTTGTCATCATCCAGTAGTTTCACAGATTCCTCCAGCTCTTTTTGTGCGCCGATAAAGTTGGTACCTCGATCTGATCTGATGCTTCTTACTGAGCCTCGACGACAGATGAAGCGGCGAAGAGCATTGATACATGCATCTGTATTTAGGTGACTGGCAACTTCGAGGTGAACAGCCCGGCTTACCAGACAGGTAAAGATAACTCCCCACCTCTTGACATGAGCTCGGCCACGTCTCACCTCAATGGGTCCAAAATAATCAATACCCACATGGGTGAATGGTAGACAATCTGGTGTTATTCGATCTAGTGGGAGATCAGCCATTTTCTGCTCTCCAGCTCTGGCTTGCTGTCGTCTGCAAAATACACAGTTCTTAAAGGGGCCATATTATGCATTTCTTAATTTTGTATCATATATATGTTGTTACAATCTTGGATGGTCATATTAAACATGGGCTAAGCTTCAAATAAATATGTGAAAGTGTTTTAATGTTACCCCCCTGAACCCCCCCTCCCGCCCATGAACTCTCGTAGATGAGATTACATGGATTTATGCCGATTTTGTGCGAGAACCATAGTTTTGGTGACGTCAGGTAGGACTTGTTACCCTGGCAACAAAGCGTTGCGGCCGGCCGGCGCGCAGCACGCGCACGCCCTCTAGCCCCCACCCTTCCTTGTGTTGACATTTCTCCAGTACACTGCCGACCGACACGACAGTAGCGCTGCTAATTTCCACTCGTCTCGGCCGTATCTGCCTTTCGCTTTCACACAAAACAAGGAGACGACTTGGAAGTGAGCCAGGATGTAGGACTGAAGTGGTAAGTTCTGAAAATATGTGTCTCATTCCAGCATCGGTTGTACCTAGCAGCTAGGAAGCGCTAATGTTACTTACCACCGGCTGGGTAACGTTAGCACTTGCTATTATGTTAGCCTAGCAGCACAGCTGCCTTTCATAGACATGAACAACCGATGAATGACGAAGGCACACATTTTCAGAACTTGTAACGTTAGTCCAACTTGCTGACTTCTCCAAGTCCTCATTTTGGTTTGGTCCGTGTAGCCTTTGCTAGGAGAGGCACACTATAGTCACAAGCATTTGGGAAGTTAGCTAACTAGCTACATTAGCTGTTGTGTTGTGGCTTGAGTGTGAAGCTCGCCTGGCAGGGCGGGGAGCTGTAAAACAATTATATAAACGAGCAAGGGATTGTCAAAACGAATCTGACCATCGATAACAAACGTGACTTGGGCGTAACAAGCAAGGCTATCAATTGATATATCAACATCCCCCTAGCTATCTACAGCTCCACTCGGCCCGGGCTGTGCCGGGACATTTCCTTCAGCGGCTGGGCGAGCAGGGCATCACATTCCGCTGCCAAACACAAAAACTCCTCGCGCTGCCCTCCTGCCTCCTGGAGTATTTTCCGGAGGGTGGGGGTTCAAGCACAGGACCTAAAACAGAGCGTTTCATACAGAGGCTGAACTGAAGGGGGCAGTGAGAGCCAGTACAAGATAAACTGAGTTTTTTCAACTATGAATGATGTAATAAGTTACTCTACTGGAGGCCAACAATAAAATAATAATACATTATATTAGCAAAATATGGGCCCTTTAATAACCCTCCTTGCTGAAGAGTTAGCACCAGACAGCCAATACCTCTGATGAAGTTTTGAGAGCATGTGACCTCTTCCAGAGTGACCAACTTGTTGGTGAATGTGGCTTAGTATTATTTTTGATATGTGAGAATGTTTAGGTAGGATCATTGGGTGCTTAACCTCAGTAGGCATAGCCATCCTCCTAGTCCTCCCCCCCACTCTCAGAATGCCACAGTCAGTAATAGGGTCCAGTTTGTATAAGGAGCTTCCTCTACTGCACTGTTTTCCCTTTTCCAGCAATGATATTTCCTCTTTGAAATGCTGTCTCTGCTCATGGCAAATTATGGATTTTTCAGCATTTTCAATGTTTTCTACTGAAAGGCTTAGTGCATGAACTGAAGGCATTTTGAGCAGAATCATCCAGTCTTTCAGTGACTTTCCTTTGTCCTGATCAGATTTAAGACCAGCCTCTTTCCTCTTCTGGCTCATCTGTAAAAGGAGTTTCTTCAATCTCATCATCCAAGCTATGGCTCTTTTTAGGCCATTCCATGAAGAGTAATACTCAATGAGCTTGTTTGTTGGAGTTTTCTCTGTCATACCTGTTACTATGCTGGTAACAGTGACTTCTCTCCGAACTTCAGGGTCATCCGGGAGGATGGCGCCTAGCTCTTCTGGAATTCTTGGCCACTGTGCTTTAGATTTTCCCAGAAACTCAGGACCTTGAAGCCATGTTTTCGAGCTCAGGAAGGGTTCAATGCTCAATCCTCGTGATGCATCGTCTGCTGGGTTATGTTTGGAGTCCACAAATCTCCACTGGTTCACCTTTGACAGACTACTGATCACTGCAATCCTGTTGGCCACAAAAGTGTGGGACCTCCTTGTTTTATTTATTAGATATTTGAGCACGGATTGGCTGTCAGTCCAAAATATTGATTCTTGGAGCTTCACTTGGAGCTCTGATTGAAGCATTCTGTCCACTCGTGCAGCCAGTGTAGCAGCAGTAAGCTCCAATCTCGGAATTGTGATGATTTTAAGTGGTGTAACTTAGGGCTGCACGATATATCGTTTACACATCGTCATCGCGATGTGCGCATGCGCAATAGTCACATCGCAGGGCGTGCGATGTTAAAAGTAAATTAACTCGTCATTTTGCTTGATAAACTCTCACTTTAGGGGTAGCCTACTGAGTGAAATGCAGTCTCTCTCAAAGGTGAGAGATGCCCTACTACTGTACTCACTCATTTAGTGCTTAGCTTCAACACAACAAAATGGACAGAGAGCTAAATTGAATTATTTTTGCTTATGTTGCGTTGCTGACAGTAGCCCGTCGGATGTAAACGATGTGATTGCGTAGGCGTATGTGTCCACAGGTTGCAGCGCACTAGCAGGCTGGCTGCTGTAACTCAAACATGTCTGTGGAGTGGAGATATTTACTCTTGAAACACCAACAAGCAAGACAGCAACATAATATAATGACAAGAAGGCTAAAGTGATTATTACTGAGAAGTTGTCCGTGTATCACCGCAGCTCTCTCTCCCCCTCAGGCTCTGATGATGCCAGGTCCTACACATCGGGAGCGTTTTTTTCGTGCGATTAATTCGCACGTCAATAATATTATCCGAACCTATATCAGTCAATGCAACCGTGCATACCAACGGCGAAGTTTCGCCGAGCGTTATTGCGGTGTTTATTTTTTCGAACCACGGTCGATTTTTCAGTAGTTCGCTTCCGACGTGTACACATCTGTGGCTGTGATTGACAGGTGGGTCAAAACTCGCATCGCAATTTCGTGCCATATATTCGCTCTTGATGTGTAAGGACCTGGGTTGAGTTAATCATACATAGCGACTCATTTACACAAAACATTTCAGTGAAAATAAAAAGACGAGACATATCTTGGCAATTAAATGTATATTTATTACTTTTCACGAATGAATTGTTTGTCACCAGTGCTGCTACATGTGAATCGTCGTCTCTGTCTGTACTGCGGTGCGCTCCAAAACCGGAACTCCAGAGATGCGGAGTGTACCACTTGGTAGTTTCTGGAGGGGGTTTCCGGGGGGTCAGACCAAGTGTGTAAAGTGGCAGGGGTGTTTCATTGTTGATTTATTGAAACGGTAGATTCTGGCACTCAATATTAGGGGTGGGCAATATATCAATTGTATATCAATATTGTGATATGAGACTATGGTCTTAGATGTTGGATATGGTAAAATATGGTGATGATACGGCATACATGTTGTCTTTCCCTGGCTTTAAAAGCTGCAGTACACTAAGTGAAATGTAGGCTAGTGACATTTTTAAAGTAGAATGTCATAACTCACTCACTTTTTCATGTATGTAAGTCATGGAAATCCATTGGTCAAAATGTGTATGAACCCTGATAGATGGTGCTCTGAGGCCTACCAGTAGGCCACAGCCCAGTGGTTGAGAAACATTAAAATACATAATTTCCCCTCCAATATCAGATGGACTCCTCTACAAAATCACCCAAATCAATCTAGAAGTATTATTTTCTTTAAAATAGAGCTATTCTGGTAATCTGGTGAAAATCTCTATTTTTTCATATCGCAATATATATCGCAGGGGCGGGGAATATCGCAATGTCAGTTTTTTCCAATATCGTGCAGCCCTAGTGTAACTCTTGATTTTCCCATCACAAATGCGATGTGTACATCTCCCTCCTCATTTGTGATCCGTAGATAGCTTACCGTGCCATAGCCTTGTTCACTTGCATCACAGAAGTTATGCAATTGTGCAGTTTTCACTGGACCAAAGTTCTTAGGTTTAACACACCTATCCACTTGAAATCTGGCCAGCTGTTCCAGATCCTCTAGCCATTGTTGCCATGGCTTCGAGAATTCCACTGGAATTACTTCGTCCCATCCATATTTGGCCTTACAGAGTTGCTGGAGGATTTGCTTTGCCCTCAATGTGAAAGGTGCAAGAAGACCAAGAGCTGATCATACACCGAGCTGACAGTAGAAAGTATGCTCCTTCTGGTAAGGGCTCTGTTATTAACAGTAACACGGAAGCTGAAAATATCATTCTCAATGTCCCAGTACAGTCCTAATGCTCTGTCATTAGGCAACTTCTCCCTGTCGAGATTCAAGTTCTTTATTTGTTTAGCTTTGTCTTCATCAGGGATAGTTGCTAGTACAGCTCGACTAGTACTAACCCATTTGGTCAGCTTGAATCCTCCAAGCGAACAGATTGCTTTGAGACCTTTAACAAGATCTATAGTTTGCTTCTCCGTTGCCACCGACTTGAGACAGTCATCAACATAGAAATTTGATTTAATTGTGTCAGCCACTTCTCCATCAAATTTATGACCGTTATCCTCTGCTGTCTTTTGCAAAGCAAAGTTTGCACAGGTTGGAGATGAAACTGCGCCGAAGAGATGGACTCTCATTCGATGCTCCTCCAGATCTTTGCTAGTGTCTCCCTCTGGCCACCATAAGAATCTGAGCAAGTTGACATCCTCTTCATTAACACGCACTTGGTGAAACATGCCCTCGATATCTGCCATAATGGCGACTGGCTCCTGACGGAACTGGAGCAGAACACCAATAAGTGAGTTTGTCATGTCAGGGCCTTGGAGGATTACCTTGTTGAGTGACGTGCCTTTGTAGCATGATGCACAATCAAAAACAACTCTGATGGTTTTCTTACGTTTATGGTATACACCATGGTGGGGTATATACCAAATCTTACCATTCTCCCCATGTAGATCTTCTTGTGGTACTTTCTCAGCATACCCTTTCATGATGATGTCACTCATAAAGTCTTTATACTCAGATGCATAAACTTGATCCTTTTGGAATTTCCTTTTGAGGTGTGATGCTCGTTGTTCTGCCATTTGGTAGTTGTTGGGCATCATGACGTTCCGATCTTGAAGAGGTAGAGGTAAATGGTAACTAACCAGACTAACTAACCAGTCTAACTAACCAGGCTAATAACCAGTCTAACTAACCAGTCTAATGACCAGTCTAACTAACCAGTCTAGTAATTAACCAGTCTAACTAACCAATCTAGTAAGTAACCAGCAGAGATGCTCACAAGTAATTCTTTACAAGCCCAAATCAAGTCTTAAGTCTTTGAGCTATAGTCCAAATCAAGTCTCAAGTCTCTTATGGTCCATAAAAGACTTGAGACTTGATTTGGATGAGCGCTCTATCATCTGCTGCATGCAGAGACGGCTGGTATCAATGGGCTAGGGGGGCTAAGCCCCCCCTATCATTTCCAATAAAATGAGAAAAGTATTATTATTATTTATTCTTTACATACATTATATCAAACTTAGAATTGGTTGTTTATGTTGGTGTAACCTATAGAGCAGCAACAGCGCCATCTGTAGTCACAAGAAAATCAGCAAATTGGGCTAGCTTTGTCCAGCCCCAAGACACTAGTGTCAGGCTTCAATCACCTTTGTTATAAGTGATTGACAGGTGTCTGGCACGCCCCCCTTGAGCTGCCGCCGTCTACGGCCCATTTGGGCTAAACTCCTGCAGCCCACCAGACAGAGGAGGCTGGCCAACGAGACTCTTCACAACCAATGACAGCTCGAATGAGATTCACACACATGGACTACTTCCTCATCCATTTTCCTTCATGTTTGACGGGGGAAATTACAAGTGTAGAGACTGGAGGCACATTGGCACAAAGGGACACAACAAAATAGTAAGTTTTGTGTTACATGGTTTGAACGCAGACAACAGCTGTTGCTCGTTAAGAGATCAAAGGGAAAAGACGTGGACAGCTCTCGCTCTCTCTCTTCTCTCTATCTCTCTCTTTCGTTCTCTCTCTCTCTCTCTGTCTCTCTCTTTCGTTCTCTCTCTCTCTCTTTCGTTCTCTCTCTCTCTCTCTCTCTCTCTCTCTCTCTCTCTCTCTCTCTCTCTCTCCTCAATGTTGTCTGATAAAGACGGTCTGAAATCTGTGGGAATGTGTTGGATGTGAATGTAGTCTGTTCTATCATGTAGCCTATCACACCATTCTTGCATACTGTATCTTGTTTTTGTTAAAATGGTATGTGCTAATGTGTAGCCTACAGAGCAAAATAGTCCAATTGTGTGTGTGTGTGTGTGTGTGTATGTGTGTGTGTGTGTGTGTGTGTGTGTGAGAGAGAGAGAGAGAGCGAGAGAGAGTGTGTGTGAGAGAGAGAGAGAGAGAGTGAGTGAGTGATACAGAAGGTTTTGCATCAGGCAAGTGTCGTTTGTTGCTGCAATTTGGTATCTCGGATGCTGCTCGGATGCTGCAGCATGAGCTATTGATGGTTATAATTTTTTAGCCCCTCCACCCAATATCACCACCAGCCGTCACTGGCTGCATGCATCCAGTCTGCTTAGAACAGTGCATAGCTAAAACTAAGGAATTCAAAACATGTACTGTATTATCCTCACTCATTATCTACTCTACTGTATTAGAATACAGTATCAGCATTGATTAGTTGACATTATTATTAGTAGACCTTTCCTTAATGTTAATACACACAAAATTAAAGATTGTTCACAAGTCCCATATCTCAAGTCCAAGTCAACTCTCAAGTCTTTTGCTGCTAACGTTGGACGTAAAACGCGTCAGAGCGGTGTACTAAAAATGTGAATGATAAGGGAGTACAGCCAAGAGGGTTTAGTGAGGGGAGTTAAAGGCTGCCCATCTAATCATACTACTGACATTGTAATGATACAAATCTGGTTGAAAATCAGTAAAGCCGTCCTTTAAGTGCGACTCAAGTCCAACTCTAAAGTCCAAGTCCCCATCTCTGGTAACCAGTCTAACTAACCAGTCCCCAACCAATGTCTTTCTGTCTATTCCATGCAGAGCAAAATGTGGGAGATGCTGGTAAAAACCTGAGTGAAGCAGGAAGCAGGACAACCAGCGCACATGATGGAGGCGTCATCTGTACACCTGGACTGACTGGTGCTCGTGTTGGACAGCTAACATTCACTGGTCCAAATGGTAAATAGTTTGCTTTATTTTATGAATGAAAAATCTTTCTGTTTATTCTGCAATTCACATCAGACACAACATGTTTATGTTTCAGTCCAAACTCCTGCCAGGGCAGAGGAGACTGATGCTGTTTCTCCTAAAGACAAAGGTATGGTACTGTTTAAAGATGTTTTACCATCACATGAAATGATCTAACCAACATTATTATTATGAATACTAATATGTTTTTATTGATACTGATTTGTCTTTCCCTGTTAAAACATCACTATAATTCATTAATGTTGGCAGATATAATATAAACAAATGAATATAAAATAATATAAACAGATGGTCACACATGGTGATATGACAAAAGTAAATTAACTAAAGTAAAGTAATGAAGTAACCACACAGTGTGTGGCACCAAGACTGAAGTGTGTTGGAACCGCACTCTGACGAGCTTTAATCAGGCTATGCCCATAATGCTGGGGCTAACCCCACAGCGCTCAATACATTTCTGCACAGCTAAAGTGTGTCCATCCTCAACCGAGGCGTTATGTACTTCTTTCTCAAGCAGAGTAGCCTACTGGAATATTCCACAACATTGCAATAAATGAACAGTAGGCTGCAGATAAACTTATACAGGAAAAGTAAAAAAAGTGGCGACAAGATAGCTCAGCAGGCCAATATAAACAGTAAATAGAAAAAAGGAGCTTCTTGATGCTTATAGAAGGATTTAATAAAGAAGTAATGTACAGTTATACCTATTCAGTTAATACAAAGTACATCTTCAAGATAGGACAAGGGCACAAGGGACGCAATGCGTTTCAACCTCTGGTCTTCGTCAGGCTGTAGGCGGAAAAAGTTGGTTGCCGCACCTGTATAAAAGCAATACGTGGCACAAGGTGAGCTGACGTGGCACACGGAAATGATACTGTGACGTGTGAGCCACGTCAAAAAACAGAAATGTATAGGATAGAGAGGAATACAGACCTAGAAATAGCACACTGGGTTATATATACAGAAGTAGGCTATAAGTCATATCACAATGGTATGCAATATAGGCTATTGGCAAAAAACACACATAGGCTATAAATAATAGTGCGACTAATGCACTGATGTGGAGACATCAAGCGGATACACAGCACATCACAAAGCAATCTACAGTTAGAACATGTGAAGCATGTTAACGGAGGGAGCAGATATAGGTGTTAGACTATAGGAAACATGATAGATCAAAATCTTCATTGAGGCCGTGGGGGGCGGTTGTGTGGAGTGCATGAATCCAGCGTGTCTCGCGCTGGAGGAGCGCTCTATCCAAATCGCCGCCTCTCGGGTGCTGCTTGACAAGGTCAATAGCCCAGAAGCGGAGATCAATGTCAATATGTGATTTGCTCAAAAAATGTTCGACTAGTGGGGCTTGGTGTCACCACGGCGAAAAGCACTTTTGTGCTCAGTGATCCGTGTGCGCAATGGGCGGGTAGTCTTCCCGATGTATATGAAGGGGCACGGGCAACTGATGGCATATATTACCCCCTGCGATGCGCAGGTGGTGAGGTGTTTCAGTTTGTAAGTCTGATTGTCCGGGGTAGTGAACGTTTTGAGTCTGAGTGACTGTGCGCAACATGAGCAGTGTGCGCAAGGGAAGTGTCCGACGGGGGGAGGCAGGGAGTCAATGGTGCGTTGCGTGATGCTGGGAGTGTGGAAGGTCTTAACCAGCTTGTCTCTGATGTTAGGGTTGCACGTAAAGGCAATCCTGGGGGGTAGTGTGAAGGTGTTGTGGACCTGAAGGATGTTCCAGTGTTTCAGGAGACAGCGTCTGATTTTGTTGGCCAGGGGGGAGTATTGGAGGGTCGCAGTGATCCTGGGAGACGAAGTGTCCGTTTTTCTGGGCTCCAGTAGTATGTCTCTGTGGGCATGAAGTGCGCGCTTAAAGGCATGGGAGACAGGGCGGCGACCGTAGCCCCTCTCCAGAAACCTCAGACGCATGTCGGAGGACTTGGATATGTAGTCCCGCTTGTCGCTACACAGCCTGCGTAGGCGCATAAATTGTCCGGCTGGCAGGTTGTTTTTGAGGGGGGAGGGGTGGTAACTGGAGGCGTGTAAGAGGGTGTT
Organism: Poromitra crassiceps; assembly: GCF_964638095.1. Classification (NCBI taxonomy): domain Eukaryota; kingdom Metazoa; phylum Chordata; class Actinopteri; order Beryciformes; family Melamphaidae; genus Poromitra; species Poromitra crassiceps. The sequence goes on from NC_139635.1 coordinate 19,396,228, forward strand.
CCTGTCTGTGGGTTTCCTGTGGATAGTGGAGTTAAATTTATTGTTGTGTTTGTAGACAGAAACATCCAAAAATGGATACAGTCCGGGCAATGCTCGATGGTGAATTGGAGATGTATATTCCAAGTGTTAAGGAGGCGATGGAACTCAAGAAGAGAGGCTGCTGTGCCGTGCCAAATGAGGAAAATGTCGTCTATATGCCTGAGCCATAGACTGATGTGGGCAATAAATGGATTGACTGTGGGGTTGTATACAAAATCCTTCTCAAAGGTGCCCACATACAGATTGGCCACAGAGGGGGCTGCGGCGCACCCCATCGCCACTCCGGAGGTCTGTAGAAAGTATTCACCACCAAACATGAAGTAGTTGTTTCGGAGGCTTATTTCAGCCAGTTTGGTGATGAAATCATTAGGGGGGAGCTCAGTAGTTCTGATGGATAGAGTATGTCTGATTGTGTCAATGGCCGCCTGTTGTGGGATGTTCGTATTTAGAGATTCTATGTCCATGGTGGCTGTGGTGGCTTATTAACAAAATTAGTTCAATAGCCACTTGCCTTTGATGGGGTTGTGGGTTCTGACTCGCATCCAATCAATTAGGTACAGAGGTCCTTGTTAAAGTTCAAATCATATTTATTTGCAGTCCAGGCGTGCAGCAAAACATTCATAATGTACTATTTCCAAACAAAAATTATCACCAAGAACTTGCTATTCTGCGGTCAAAAAACTGTACCGCTCCCCATCTCACCATCAGCACACACCTGTCTGTCCAACACACCTGCAATCACTTCATATAACATTATATTGGCTTAGCTCTCTGCAATACATTTTAAAGGACAGCAGGGGGAGATCCTTTTATGGCTCCCCAATTCATTAGCCATTAGACCCAATAGTAAATCAACCCAATCAGACATTAGACTTTAGACAAATAATTCAAACCCAATAGAACACCCAATAGAACAATGAATCCTAATCACCAAACAACAATAATATAATAATTTGAATAATTAAATAGAGAAATTGGAAACTGGCTCTAACATACCAGCCCCTAATTGCTTATTACATAGCAATTACCAAATATTACATCAATAGTCATTTTCAGGGCAATTTCATAATTTCTTTTCTCTTTTACAGTTTTCATCTTTTTTTCTTTCTTTTTTCTTTTCTTTACTTTTTAACATGGGCTATATAGGAAATCTATCCATGGCATTTTTGCCTACTCAAGTCCATAGTACATGAAATCCTCCAAGATCAGATCCATGGAAAATGAAGTTCAAATAAGGTGTGTGTACTATATGTGCGTTAGTCCATTGTTCTCCTGTTTGAAAGTGCAACAAAGTGGAAACTTTGCTAGAGGGTCAGAGACCAAGAGACCATAGAGTCCTTCTATCCCAGTCAGAGGTGCACGTGACTGGAAGGATTGGACTTAATAGGCTCAGTCAGCTGCCTCCAGGAGCAGACAGAGCTTGGTGAGGGCCTTTGAATGATGTTGGTCTTGGTTTTAACCAAGACACTACGCACCAGTCCTTTCGACCCTGGAAGGGCCTTGACACGTCCTAGGAGCCAAGAGTTTCTTGGTGCATTGTCATCAATAATGACAACGAGATCTCCAGGGGTGAAGTTCATTTTGATTTGATTCCATTTGTGTCTTTCCTGTATTAGCGGAAGGTATTCTCTGGTCCATCGTTTCCAGAATAGATCGGCAAGGTATTGGACCTGCCTCCACTTCCTTTGTGAGTACAGGTCCCCCTTTTGGAACAGTCCAGGGGGCATGATTGGATTTGTTTTTAATTGAAGTAGATGATTGGGGGTTAGGGGCTCAAGGTCGTTTGGGTCATTTGTCACTGTTGTGATTGGCCTATCATTTATGATTGCCTCGACCTCACACAAGGCGGTGTGTAGAGCATCATCATCCAAAAGTTTTTTTTTTTTTTTTTGTCATTTACTTTTTATTGTTATTTTTCTCAATGACAAAACAAAACAATACCTTACAGACAACAGCAAACAGCACAAAACATAAATAAACTAAACGAACGAAAAGACAGGAGAGGATCCTTAACCATTCAATCTTGTACTCATCTACATTCACATAATCATTCATTCATTCGCACCCACATACAATTCTCAATTATAAGCATTTACACATTTACACACACCACCTTGTTTCTTCTCAGCTATACAAAGTCAGGTCTTATATCCGATACATAGGCAAGCCACTTCGACCATTTGTTTTCAAAGGAATCAGCTTGAGCTCTTAGTCTAAATGTTACTCTCTCCATTACATATATCGAGTGGATTAGATCTATCCATTCATTTACAGTTGGTACCTCTTGCTTTAGCCATTTTCTAGTCACAGCCTTTTTGCTGGCCACTAACATCACTCTCAACATATATTCATCTCGTTTCACACAATGCAACTCTTCTATATCTCCCAAGTACAGTGTTTTAAAATCAAAATTAATTTCCATCTTAAAAACCACCTCCAGGACCTCGTGTACTTTCTTCCAAAATGGAGCCACAGAGGGACAACTCCAAAAAATATGAAAATGGTTTGCCATTGCATTTCCACATGACCTCCAACATACAGATTGGTGAGAGAATTTAGATTTTTGCGCTGGAGTACATTAGTATCTAATCACATTTTTCCAACTAAATTCCCTCCAGGATGGTGAACTCGTCATTTTCCATTGCTGACCACATATTCTGATCCAATCTTCTGGTGATATCGTGGAGTTTCCCTCTGCTTCCCATCTTTCCTTAATATTCATAGTATGGTCACCTTTTAGACTTTGAAGAGCCTGATACAACCTAGATACCAGCTTCCTGTAACTACCATCATCATATGCATTCTGGAAAATACCAAGGATTTCCATTCCCATTGCTCGATCATTTTTCAGGAATGTCTTATCTATAAAGTTCCTGATTTGTATATACCTAAAATGATCCTGATCCTGCAAATTAAATTTTACTTTGAGGTCCTGGAAGCTATACACTCTACCTTGGTTCAAGAGAGTACAATGTGCTGTAAGGCCACTATGAGCCCAATTTCTAAACGTTGAGTCATATCTACTGGGAATAAAATTCGAGTCATATGCAAACCACTTGAATATTGTCGCCCTATCTTTCAAATGATGCTTTCTAATTATTTCCTTCCATGTTTTAAGAGAGCTAATTACCAAAGGATTTTTGGGATCCGACAGGAAATCAGTCGATGAAGGGTCCCCTATCAACGTATTAACTGGAATTCTCTCACTCATTGAGCCTTCAATCTCTTTCCACCGGGAGTTATAACTTGGGGTACACCAGCCCACTAGTGGCCGGATCTGGGCCGCTCTATAATAGTCCCTCATGCATGGAAGGCCTAAACCCCCATTCTCCTTTGCTAGTTGCATTGTTTTATATCTAATCCTCGGCTTCTTCCCAGCCCAAATAAATCGTGATATAATTTTATCTAAATCAATAAAGTATTGTTCAGTTTTTTCAATGGGAATCGATTGGAAAAAATATAAGAATCTTGGGAGGATATTCATTTTAACTGAGTCAATCCTTGAGCCTATATTTAGATACGGGATTAAATTCCACCTACTTATGTCTGTCAAAATTTCCTTTCTAAGGGGGCCATAATTAATTTCTTCCAATTTGGATAAATCTGTGGGCAGGCTAATCCCCAGATATTTAATTGATGACTTATCCCAGCACATTTGGTATTAGGATCGAGGACTATGAGGAGGATTATAATTTATATTCAGAATCTGAGTTTTTCGTTTATTGACTTTATAGCCTGAGTATGACCCATATTCTTCAAGCACCGCCATCAAGGCCGGGAGAGAGTCTGTTGGGCTTGAGAGGTACACGAGAATATCGTCTGCAAATAATGCTAGCTTTTGTTCCCCGGCAGCCATTTCTATTCCCCTAATCGAGTTATTCTGTCTAATCCATTGTGCCAATGGTTCGACAAAAATTGCGAATAATAGAGGACTGACCGGACAGCCCTGTCTCGTAGACCTCTCAAGCAAAAAAGAGTCAGTTAACTCACCATTGATCTTTAATCTGGCCGATGGCTTGTCATACAAGGCTTCTAATGTCTTAATAATGACCTGATCAAAACCAAACCTTTCCATAACTTTAAATAAGAATTTCCACCTAACCGAGTCAAAAGCTCCCAGCCAAAGACGTGTTTGACGTGTTTTTGTTTTTATTCGTGTTTAGCGTAGTTCAAAGACTTCCCCAGCCTGTGACATGGTATCAGGTCCCTGGCCTCAAAGCCAAGCCGACAACACGTGAACAAACAACTACCCCAGCTGTTGTTTTGAAATGGAGCAGGAGGAAAGAACAGAAAACGGAGAAACGCTGCCTGTTGCAGAGAGGAGAAACGCCATTGAAACGCCCCTTGGCGCGCTGCGCTGGTCGCCTTGCTGCAGGGCAGCGAACCTGGCTGGATGAGTTGTTCGCGGTAGTCAAACCCGTGACCAACATGATCGATCCGGTTCCAGCGCCTGGTCCCAAAGCCAAGCCGGACCCCGTTCCTGTGTCCCACCCCGAACGAGAGGAGGAGAAGGAGAACTAAGACAACGCAGCAACAGACAGGAGCCATTTTTCAGAGCAGCATTTGCGCCGTGCAAAGACCCGCCGGGATTACATTGAAAGTGACTATAGGCTCTTTCAAACACAGATCACGCAAAATTGTAGTTCGGGAAGCCCGTAAAGCTTGGCAGCCTCGCCACACATTTTGTTGTTGATATATATGCATTGCCAACGATGCAGAGGCAGAGGAGGCTAGACGCTGATCTCAGACCAGTTTGGTGTTCTCCTCCTATGCTAATTTGCGGGGAGATCAATAGTGTTCCCTGGGAAGGAGGTGCGATCCAGCAGCAGCTGTGGACAGAACTCTCTCTCTGTGTGTGTGTGTGTGTGTGTGTGTGTGTGTGTTGATGTTACTCTACTGCTGCAAGGCTGCTTTGGATAAAAGTGTCTGCTAAATGACGAAATGTAATGTAATGTAAAGAGACACACATGGGCCCCGCGCACACACACACACATTCACACTCACTCACACTGAGTAAACTGTATTGTTGAATGTAAAAAAAGCACTTCATGCGGTTGCAGCTAAAAAATATTATTTTGCCAAACAAAATTCCTTTGTTTTCACTGTTTTATTGAAGGAAATTATTTTTGAGGTGTCACATCAGAAAATATTAGCTTCAGAGTCAGTCATGTGCTTGAAATGCTTCATTTCACAAAAGGCTAATTATCTCAGCTTCTAAGTTTGAAACGTCTCTTTTTGGTGAAATCAACCTATATTCTCCGGCTCATAACTAAAGAACGGAAAATGATATCAATAAACTTTTTTTTGCTGATGATAGAAGAGAGTCTCATCGTTCTTTGGGCGTGTTCGGTGTTTACATAGTAATATCACACAATATTCTGTGGGCCTCGAGAAATCACTGAAAACGCTCTGAAACTCTGGCACTGGGAGCATCCGTTCTCCAAAAGTAGCTGGCACTCAATGAGTTAATGACCTAAATGATGCTTGCTCTTGTAATTTGTTTTTGTATGCTGATGATGCTGCCCTACTCATAGCACACAAGGACATTGACACTTTACAAGGTCAGCTAGGGGAGGAGCTCTCTAAAGTTAGCACTTGGATGTCTGACAACAGACTTTCCTTACACTTGGGCAAAATTGAATCCATCTTATTTGGATCTAAACCCAGGCTTAGGAGGACCCCTGAACTCAGAGTTGAGCTAGGCTCGCAGGTTATAAAAGCCAAAACGTCAGTAAAATATCTGGGCTGCATATTAGATAACAGTCTTGGAGGTGAAGAAATGGCTCTCCAGGTAGTGGGGAAAGTGGTAATACTTTACAATAAGGGTACATTAATTAAGGGTTAATTAATGCTTAGTTAATGCTTAATAAGCCTTAATTAACCCTTAATTAACATTAACTAATGTGCCTTAAGTAAGGGTTGGTTAATGCTTAATAAGCATTAGTTAACGCCCTGTAATTAACATGACTAGTAGTGCTTAATAAGCATCCATTAACCCTTAATGTTAATTTGAGGTTTGCTGGTTCCGTTTCTTCATGTGGCCATAACTTATATGCATGTTCTATAAACATTACTTAACTGTAATTAACCATTTATTAATGCTGTTTGTGACCCTTATTGTAAAGTTGCAAACATATATCCCTTAAGTAACACTCCATAAAAGCATAAGGGTTAGGGTTAGGGTTAGGGTTAGGACGCCTTGTGCCGTATGATACGGCACGAGACGTCTTTTTCCTGTATTCCGGGGATCTCCCTCGTTTCATCTCGATAATACTATAATATGTGCAGGCTCCAGTAGTATGTTGGGGATGAGTGAGTGGTAGGTCTCTTCGCAGATGATGCTTACATCGGCCCCGGTGTCGATCTTGAACTCAACCGGTGTGGAGCCCAGCAGCAACTCGACGGCCCATTGCTCTGCTGCTCCGTCTGGTTTATTCACTTCTCCGAAGACGTATGACTGCTGCTGCTCCATTGGCTCTGTAACAACTTCACGTACTGCTCTCCTGTTCCTGCACACTCTACTCCAGTGTCCAACTTTATTACATGTGTTAAATGTGGATGTTCTAGCTGGGCAATTTTCATCTTTGTTATGCCTCACTTTTCCACACTGTCCACATTGGCCCTGCTCATTCCCCCCTTTTGGCTTACCGGGGCGGCTGGTGTATTTTCTGTGCTTCTACGTGACTTCATGTAGGCCTACTGCCCCCGTTGCTTCACCTTGCATGCTGATTTGCGTAGTAACCTCCTCAGACTGCCTAACCATCTCTATTAGAGGTCTTCGGGTATGCCCGACCCCCCGAATACCCGAGGTTCCGACCTGGACCCGGCCAGGTCTGGGTCAATTCAAAATAAGTGCCTCCGGGTCTGGGTCGTTCCGGTAGCGATTGTCACGGGTCTCGGGGCTCTGACAGTGAAATGCCGGGTCCAATAAGACCCGAGTGGACCCGGCGGTCAGCGCTGATCACGAGAGAAACGCATCAAAACAGCGCACGTGAGGCTTGTTGTCACAAACTGCAAGTAAATCCATAGAGAAAATAACTAGCAAAGAGCGTTCCCATCTGCAATGAAAATTACTTCCTCGTTTACATGAGGCGCATGTGACCACATGCGTACACATGCGCACACATGTGCCTCAGGCAAACGAGGAAGTGATTTTCGTTACAGAGAGGTAACCCTCTTGCTGGCTCCTCTCGCTATGGATTTAATTGAAGATTACTGTTTCCCGTACTTTTGGATTATTATTCGATGATCGCATGGTGAGTACACAAGTCACAACATGTATGTGCTTGTTTCTAGCGCTGTTGTGTGTGTTTTTGGGCGAAGGAACGGCGGTAGCATACTGCCACTGTACTATCTAACTAGCGTTAACAGTATAGCAGCCCCCATGTTTCACTGTGAAACGCACTTTCTACAACTTGTAGCAGTTAACAAGCAACTTTGACGTCGACACCACTAGTCTCTGCCTCGGTATTTCTTGGATCTGAATGGGGCCGGGTCTCAGATTTGTAATTATAGACGGGTCCACTCCGGGTCCGGGTCCGACATTTATCGGTTCTGAACGGGACCAGGTCTCAGATGTCTAATAATAGACGGGTTCATTACGGGTTCGGGCACAAATTCCCCGGGTCCATTAGGGTCCGGGTCCGTGATTTTGGACCTGTGAAGACCTCTAGTCTCTATGGTCAGCGCCAGCGTCAGGTCCTTTGTCAGCTGCTATTTTCGGGAGACCTCCTTGTCGAGTATGCCAACAACTATCCGGTCACGGATATTTTCATCTCTGCTCCTGCCGAATTCACAATGTTCTGACAACTCGTACAGACCCCTTATAAAAGCCTCTGCTTTCTCTCCTGGTCTCTGCACACGCAGATGGAAGCATGCACGTTCGTGTATCACATTCCTTCGTGGCACAAAATATTCAAGATTCAAGATTTTTTTTTTTTTTTTTAGTCACTCCGTGGTACAAGTATCACGTGTGAAATTCTTGTGCTGTGGACTCCGTTTACAATATAGTACAAATATAACAGGGCATATGAGTGCAAAAACAACAAGAGACACAACAAGCAATAAGGCAGTAGAGTGATAAGACAAGTCAGAGACAGTGGCATATTCACTGCACATAGGTGCACATGTCATGTGCATACTTTAGACGTGCTTAAACATTTTACATTCGACGTATTTGACATACAGGTGCAAATAGCATATACCTAATTAAACATACAATTAAACAGACATACATAATGGTAGCAGCTACAGTACGGTACAGTACAGCTACTACACTATTTGTGTATGTTGAGTCTCGTGGCCTGCGGGAAGAAACTGTCCCTCAAGCGATTTGTGCGTGCTTTTGGTACCCTGTATCTCCTCCGTGAGGGTAACAGGGAGAACAGGCTGTTGTGGGGATGGTTTGTGTCTTTGATGATCTTCAGGGACCTCCTGAGGCACCGCTGGTTATACAGTTCCTGCAGTTCTGGCAGCTCACATCCTGTTACGTGCTGGGCCGCGCGTCTCACTCTTCGTAGCGCCCTGCGGTCCATGGTGGTACAGTTCCCGTAGCAGCCAGTCAGCAGGCTTTCAATGGTGCCTCTGTAGAAGTCCCTAAGGATTTCTGGCCTTACCCCAAATTTCTTCAGGCGCCTGAGTCCGTGTAGTCGCTGTTGGGCCTTTTTGACAACAGTGGAGGTGTGACCGGCCCATGTCAGGTCCTGGTGGATGTTGACTCCCAGGTACTTGAAGCTGTCCACCCTTTCCATTTGGGGGGTGTGCGCCCCCCCCCCCCCCCCCCCCCCCCCCCCTGTAGTCTACAATGATCTCCTTGGTCTTGGAGACGTTCAGAGAGAGGTGGTTGTCCTGGCACCATTGTTCCAGGGCCCCCACCTCCTCTCTGTAGTAGGCCATCTCGTCGCTCCTGGAGATCAGCCCCACCACTGCTGTGTCATCTGCAAACTTCACGATAGTGTTCGAATATTGAGTCGCCACGCAGTCGTGCGTGTAGAGGTCGTACCAGAAGGGGCTGGAGACGCACGCCTGGGGTGCTCCTATGCTGATGGTCAGTGGGGAGGAGGTGAGGTTGCCCACTCTCACCACCTGGTGGCGATCTGTCAGGAAATCCAGGATCCAGTCACACATTGCTGTGTGTCGAAGTGGGATTTTGACATCATGGATCATGTCACATGGGACAATCACAGTGGGACAGACAAACAGAGCCCGAGCTCTGTGAGTAAGGCAGTAAGAGCATCAAAGTACGGTCATCTAAAATCCAGCTTTAAAGATGAACACTGCAAGTCATACTGTGAGAAAAACAACAGGAATGCCAGGAAATATTAGGGTATCTTCAGGCGGTACGGCCACGGCCGTAACAGGTTATCTACTTTGTCCATAATAGCAGCTCTGTAATCTACAATGCTACCATTATTTCTAAAGTTAACCTTTACTCAGCTATATATTACTGTCATACTGAAGCAATGCTGTAGTTCTACAATATTGCTGTATGTTACCATGTTCAGTTATTATTATTTGTTTCATAAATTGTTAACTTGCCACTATGTCTTAACAAGGGTCTTCAAGAAGCTGTACCTCTTGTGGCGGTGTTATGGTAACATTTTTTGGTATTTCTTTCTGCCTTTTTACAAAATGTTTGATCCAACAACTCCAGTGATTATGAAAAATGTATTGTCTCTGACACAGGACTCCAGTGACTGGACTGAACTTGAACCTGAAGTCACCAGAGATAAAGCAGTCCCAACGTATAGGTAAACATCTTCAGTAATAATTTATATCGCAGCACACAGAACCAGGGCCGATTCTAGGGGGGGGCAGGGGTGGGCTATGCCCACCCAAAAATTTATCTTGCCTACCCCAATTTTTTTTTTTTTTTTAATCTCCCTTTTTGAATTCCAGGCGACTGCACTTAGGGTCGCGACCCGAAAGTTGGAGACCACTGGGTTAGTTAGTTTAGGGCACCTAACAGTAGTTATAGCTTTAATTTGATTTGAGAAATAAGCTCATCCAATGAAAAGAATATTATGGAGTTGATTATTTTAAACTATGGATGAAGAATTGTTATTTATTTGTTAGGGTAACAAAGTCAATCTGCTTTCAAAGTTTTAATTTCAGTTTGAGTTTCAATAAGACTAAAAGTCTTGTAAATATGGGTTTGAAGGCTATGGTTAAGTCTCACTGCACTAGTCTTTAATTTGATTTGAGCAATAAGGTCATCCAATGAAAATAACTGTTATGGAGTTGATTATTGAAATTATGGATGAATGATGTTTTTAAGTGTTATGGTAAATCAATCTGCTTTCAAAGTTGTTTTCTTTTAACTTTTAAGACTAAGGACCAATCCCAATTCTTTTCTTAACCTCAATCTTAACCCTCAAGCTCAACCCTCAATCTTAGTAGCCCTCAAAACTAAGTGTTAAGGGCTATCTTGCGACTTTAAAATGGGACAGCCCTTAAAGGCAGATACGTCTTCAGACTGTGGGGGGCAGCAATATGCCAAAGCTCCGTCCAGTCTGTCAATTCAAAAGAAGAGGAAAAAAGCATCCCTACAAATATTTCTTTGATAATATAGATGTAGAAATTACGATATTATCTTAGTAAATGTCATTTTATGGATTTCCGTTTTGGAGCCTAACACATTTGTTGTTGCTAACTATCGATAGTCAGTAGCCATGCTGGTGCGGTCAAGCCATATTATTATTATTATATTATATTATAACATTGCTAATGTTGCAACGTAGCCGAGTTGACACGGTCACCAGTTAAACCGAAACATGTTATCGGCACTGCTGGATGTTGTAACTACTGACTACCGTGATAATAGTTTGCAGTTATCTCCCATGCTTTTTATCTAACGATCTATCATTAGATAAACAGCCTGGGAGATAACACTAGCCCGGTCATCTTACGAAAATGTCCGTGCAAACATTACCCGTAGGCTGTATTTTGATAAAAACAACTCAACAACGACATTACCACCGAGAATTATGGCATTTCGTAACAACGTTAACAATGTTATAATATAATATAATAATAATAATATGGCTTGACTGCACCAGCACGGCTACTGACTATCGATAGTTAGCAACAACAATTGTTGTTAGGATTCCAAAACGGAAATCCATAAAATGACATTAAACTAAGCTAATACAATGGTTATCGTAATTTTTACATCTCTATTAACAAGGAAATACTTAACTTTGTAGGGCTTTTTTCCTCCTTTCGCCGCCATCTTCCATCTGAATGGATCTAGCTGATGACACGCAACGGATTGTGGGATCGCACTCACTGCCAAGGGTGGTCCTGGAAAATCTCAAAAGTAAGGGACATACAGCCCTTAAACTTCACCCTTAACTCAACACACTGAGAATCGGGACAGCACTAGCACTTCGCGGGAGTGCGCATTTTTGAGACTGAGGGTTAAGATTGAGGGTTAAGATAGGAATTGGGATTGGGCCTAAAAGTCTTGTGAATATAATAACAGTTGTGTAAATAGTTAGTTTGTTAGTTAGTTAGTTTGTATGTACATAGTTAGTTTGCAAATAGTTTTAATAATAGGTGTTTTGTAAACATTGGCCTGTCCCCTGAGTGAAAGTTCATACTTAGGTTAACCACAGCACAATGTGGACACCTAGTGGAACAGTTTAGTGTTAGAATATAATGCAACTTAATCCCCATCCCCAAACCGAGAACCTTTGGGCAACCTACCGCCAAAGATGTAACAGGCTAAAAACGGACCTGCTGTATGGCATACTAGCGGGGACACCCCGGCATTCCGAAATGTCGGCACTCCGAAATACCGGCATTCCGACAAAATTGTCGGAATGGAGATCTGTCTCGCCATTGCGAAAGAACCCTAACCCTAACCCCGGGGACCGGCTGGAGCTAACCTCTCCCAGCCCCCACGTCTAAACCTAACCTCTCCCACCCCCTATGCCTAAACCTAACCTCCTGCAGACCCTAACCTCTCCCACCCCCCACACCTAAACCTAACCTCCCCCAGAACCTAACCTCTCCCACCCCTGTAGGCTAAATAACTCAAGATGCTATGTTGGAAAGGCAGACCTAATATCTTCGCAATGGCGAAACCTTTTTTGGAGATAAAAAGGGCCGCCTCTCCGAAAGCATAGAAGTCAATGATCGGAATGCCGACACTTCGGAATGGCGAGATGAAACCCATACTAGCTTGTCGGCAATAATGTTCCAAAGTTAGGCACATTTTTGGCGAGTTTTTTTTTGGTATGGCTATTTTCATTGCCCCCCCAAAATTTTCAATTGCCCACCCAGTAACCTCACCCTAGATACGGGCCTGCACAGAACTCATGGACAATTAAAGGAATAGTTCACCCTAAAATTACAATCCAGTCATTATCGACTCATTCTCATGCCAGTATTTTTTTTTTTTTTCTTCTTGTGATGACTGAAAAAACAGAGTACATCATACACGGAAATATAAATGCCACTCATACATCGCCATCAAGGATAAAAACGCAATAAAGTCCGAGGACTTGTTTCCATTGTGGTCCTTGGTCTCGGACAGACAGCTCAAACCAACATAAAAACAGGCATAACAACAAAAAAACATAAAACTACATCAAAACAAATAGACTATTAAAAAACCCAATTAAGATGTTAAAACAGTTTTTCCAAAAGCAATATAAAAGACATTAATAACAAGAACCAATCCCGAAATAAAGAACACATTAAAAAGCCTAAAACCAATCAGTCTAAAATAAATAAAATAACTTTAATCTGGCTATAAATTAAAAATACATAAATATTTACACTGATGCACCATTTGTCATGAACCAGTTTTTAAGAGAGGATTTAAAACTGCTCAAGGTGTCAATCAGCTTCAGGCTGTCCGGTAGGCTGTTCCACAATAGCCCGGCTGAGTATTTAAAAGAGTTTTTGCTCATACAGCTCTTAAATTTAATGGGGACAATGTTGTGGGAGCTCCCTCTGGTGGAGTAGTTATGAACATCGCTTACCTTGATGAAATAATTTTGGAGATATTTTGGGACCATGTTGTGCAAGATCTTATGGACCAGGCACAGCTTAATTTGATTCACTCTTTCCTCCACTCTGAGCCACTTAAGGCTGGAAAAGTGGCCAGGCAGAAGGTGAGTTCTGGGATGGAGAGAGTGTAACAGCCGTACTAGTTTGTTTTGCGATATTTGAAGTTTGTTTTTGAGGGCCTTGGTGATGCCGGTGTACCAGGAGGTACATGCGTAATCAAAGTGACATTGTATCAAAGCGCCCGCCAGAATTTGTAGAGTACTTTTTTCTAGGAAGGAGGAAAGTCTGGCCAGGAATTTAACCTTTTGATTTATTTTGGAGATGGTTTTTAAAGCATACTCCCTCCAGATACTTTATTGTCCAGGATACAGCCGAGGTATGTGGTATTCCTCCTTGCTTTCAACGGACACGTTGTCGACTGTAATGGTGAAGTACAAACTCGGTTGGGTATTTTTTCTTCATAGAATCTGGAGTGCTCCAGGCTTGCTGCTGGAACTTCTTCCTGCTTCAAAAAAAGCAATAAATTGACTCCCTAAAGCTCGTGTAATATAATCAGTCTTGTGGCCTGACGATCGTGCTGAGTCGAAATCATTTAATTTGATCCATTATTTCATGAAAATCCAAGTTGAACGCTATTGCATATCTACATTACCAAACCTCACAGATGGAGGTCACCCACTATTCCACAGACAAACCTTGCATGGCCACGGTGGACTTGCAAGGTTTAGTAATGGCATAAGGATGAGTAGACAATTACCAAATTAAAAATGTTGGGCTGAGCTATTCCTTTAAGTAGATTTTGCTAATTTTGTCCCAAATGAAAACAAGGCATATTTTGTTTCTGTTGACTGTTTTCCTCTGTATATCCTTTAATTTAACACAGTATTTCAGTGCAGTGACATCCAAGTCATTTCTTTTTCCTTTTATAATCTTAGCCTACAGTCTGAAGCAGGTTGCTTCGAATGCAGCGTGTCTGGCCTGCGTTGGGTTTGTCAGGAAAATGTCAGCATCAAGTACCAGTTTGCCTCTTGGGAGGAACAAATGGAGAGACTGGAACGCTTACAATACACACCAGGGGGCCCCCTACTGGACATCACAGTCATTGCTGGAAAGTTAGATGAAGTGCATCTGCCACACTGGATCTGTTTAGGTAAGTGGACCTAGATATAATAAAATGAATACTTCATTTGCATTTTATAGCATTTGTATATACAGTGATGCATAACTGAATACGTGTGGTTGTGTCTTGTGCAGATGACAACCCCACGATTTCAGACAAGTTTGCAGTTCTACACATAGATGACGATGGAGATGTTTTGGAAAAAGTGTCTGAGGTCACACCATTCCATGTCAAGATATTCCAGCCAACCTTCACTCTATGGGGGGTCCTGATAAGTGCTTTGTTTCCAGAGAAGAAAGTGCACTGCAACACATTAATTTATAAGACCAACAAAGCACATCTCACGCTAAATGTTTATCTGTTCCAAGATGATCCTGCTCTGAAAGAGGTTATTTCAATTGTTATAGTAATCAATACAAACATCACAATATACAAAGAAATATATTGTATGGGTAAATCTCTAGAATAGATGCAAAGTGCACCAAAAGCTATTTTTAATTAAGGTACTTCAAAACACAGACAACAATATTGACTACTATAAGCTTGAAGCACTTTTATGCAAAAAATCTGTCCATTTTCTCCACAGGCAGTGGCGACGGAAGAATCTGGAAATGAAATAATCCAAAAGTCACGGCCAAATGAGTCCTTTCAAATGGAGGTTTATTTCTTCCTCACAGCAGTCCCGGACATTGCAGAAATCAACCATAAGGTACGATTTTAACTAGCTATTACAGCTATGTGAACTAGGGTTCAACATCAAGAAAAATATTAATAATAATAGATAATACACATTTAATTAATTAATTAATTAAATAAGAAACAATATTTTTGATCACACACAGGCTTTGGGTCCTTCATAACAAAAATATTTGGTAACACTTTATAATAACGTTCAGTCGTAAATCATTTATAATCCTTAGTTAATGATCACTTATAAAACATGAATATACATTTGTAAATCATTAATACGAGCTATGTTAGTGCACGTGGCCCAAAATTACCAATTTGGAATGTATTCTCAATGTCTTGAAAGTGTCCGACAACGCCACCTAGGATTTGCCAAGTGACTCTGTTAAAAGGCTACACAGGTTCTTTACACCAGGGTTGAGCAGAATTAAAATACTAAAACCAAGGGTAGAAAAGGTAACAATGTGTATTGATAAAAAATGTGCCGCAAACCCAGCCCAAAGTCCATCCACGTCCTTGTGTCCACCGGTCTGAGGTAGTCCTGTTTCCCACTCCGGTCCACCGCTTTCCTTAGGGGGACCAGAACACAGGAGTCAACCACCAATGCCCCAGAGCACTCAGGCCCGGGGTCAGAAGTCAAACTGCCAGGGCCCGTCGGCCTACAACTTGAAAGTAACTTATTCACTACGCCACAGCACACTGTCACTGCAAACTGTATAGTATACTAGGGAACATAGCACTCAAGGGACACACAGTGGCCTGAGTGGTTGGGGCAGGTAGTAAAAAATAGGGATGACTCTAGATGGCAAAGGTATCGGGACCGGTAGAATAAAAATGGGCTTAGTAAATAGTAAAAAAGGAATAAAATGTCCAGGGCAATTAATTAAAAGCCAAGTTAAAAGCAGACAATGCAGCCTCCACAAAAACAAGTGGAGCAAGGGATCAGCGGGTACTTAACTCGAAGAGGGGTGAGTCGTGACGTCACCCCTCTGCCGCGGTTGGATGACTTCCCCCTGCTCCACTAATGAGAACTTTCCGTTCTCGAACTCGGCTGGAATCAGCCCCACAAGGGCCGTCAGCATCCGAGACCAGTCACCACGCCTCGCTCGTTGGCCTCACGTTGGGTTGGTTTGGTTTTTCACTCGTCTGGAGGAGGAACGGCAGCTGGAAGAGATTGGGGAGCCCCACCCGGCCCGCGGCAGATAGTTCCAGGTGGAGCGGCTTCCGGGCCTTCCCCCTCTCTCCTTCTCCCCCGTGAATCTGCCACGGTGCGCCCATAGGTGCGCCCAGGAGAGAGGGGCACTCAGCGGCCATCCCAGCCGAAGCCACTCACACCTGCATCTCACCCAAGCCGCAGGCAGGGCTAAATGCTGCTCCCCATCTCAGCCGCTCCTCCTCTGGACTCCTGCTGTCAGTCCGTCATCTTCCTTCTCCTCTGGTCTCTCCCATTGTCTGTGCTTCCTTCTCCTTATATCCCCGCACCTGTGCTGCCTCCACAGGTGAGGGTACTTTCTGGGACGGAAGAAGTGCGGAGGAAGTGACGTTTACGGTCGCAGTCGTGTTTGCCCGCCAGAAGCTCTGTCAAATTTTAACATTTTTATCCGGTTTTAAACTCGAATTTCAGGCTGCACCTTTTATCCATCTATACTGCTGCACCCTATCTTCATGCTGGATTAAGTGTTTTAATGATCGACTCCCTGGGTTTTAGATTATTTTAATTTAAAACCACCGACTCCTGACTTGACAGGCTACGCCTAGCCGTGTAACATAGCCACCAGCTAAATAGCTAACATTACCGGCAAGCGATAAAGAACCATTCAAGAAATCAACGGGCAATAACGGACCAGCTGGTCCGTTATTGCGGAAGGCAAGTGCATAGCAACTGGTCTTCCAATGAACTTGTACTTGTACTAACTTTGTTATGCTGCATATGAATTGCCCCAAGGGGGATAAATAAAGATTCTACTACTACTACTACTACTACTGTACAGGGGATATACAACTCAAAATCAAGCTTCGGCCGTCGGGTGCGGGGCCGCGCTGAAGCTAATCTGCTAGCAGCCCCGACGGCAATAACGGCAACCTCCCCGATACAGTGTGGTTTGTTTTCAGGCACTTCGAGGATCGTGGCACATCCTCACTACCACAAGGATTATTCTTTGTTAAGAGCCGAACACTCTGTTTCAGAGCGGAACACTCTAGCGGGGCTGGTCGGCAATCTTGGCTGGGCTTGTCTGCAGCCCTGGGTCCAAGTTGCAGCCGGCTAGCCTTCCAGCTAGCCCGCCCGCTAGCTACCATCCACAACCCTTCGCTACGTGACCAACATCAGGATCGGGATCTACTTGAGCCCGTTGGCTTCGTGACAACAACAAAAAAGTTTTTGACAGCATGTCAACACTCACCTCCTCACCAGTCGCGGAGATATCCAGGCTTCGGACTGAAATCTCGTCCCTCGAGTCCATCCTCCATGATGTCCTACAGCGGCAAATCCACCTCGCCTCTTGGCTGGCAGACCTACTGAGGGTCGCTGTTCCCCCCGACTCGGAGCGCCCAGGAGCCAGCCAAACCCCGGGTCCATCCTGGGCATCTGTTGCAGCGAAGGAGAGAAGGATCTCTCTCCCACGGTTTTCCCCTGCTGAGGACATCCAAGGCTTCGGGTCTTTTCCTCTCTCCAACTTCTTCAGCCCACTGGAGGACCTATCCAACCCGGCAGCCGAGGACGCCCACACGGCACAGCAACCCCCCGAGCGGGGCCAGGTACCCTCAAAAGTATCGAGGAAACGTCGGCACGACAAATCCCTGTCACCCCCGGCACAAGAAAAGCGAGCCCAACACCTTCCCCCCTCGTCGCCCTCTCTCCCCCACCTGAGCCCCGCTAACCCACCTGAGCTAGCCGATACCACTGCCCATGCTAACACAGCTAGCCTAGCTACTGCTGCAGCTAGCCTAGCTAATGTCAACAACATCTCCCCGGGCCCTAGCATAATTTTTCCGCCCCCCGATTACATCCTCATAGGCGACTCGATTATTGGACACGTCGCCTTCCCTAAATGTGTAACATACTCGTTCTCTGGAGCAAAAGTTCTCAATCTGGTAGAATATATTCCATCCATCGTCGAGCTTTACCCGTCTGCTAAATCAGTTATCGTTCATGTGGGTACGAATGACACCAGGTGTAAACAATCAGTGAAGCTGCAGAATGACCTCGAAACCCTTGCTGATACGATAGAAAGCCTGGGGAAGATCTGTATATTCTCTGGCTTGATTCCCACCCTCAGACGAGGTTCTGAATCCTTTAGCCGTATCTTCAGCTGTAATCAATGGCTACGTAATTTCACCTCCGCGTGTGGCTACGAGTTCCTTGATCACTTCAACTCTTTCTGGAATTCAGCCCATCTGTACAAACATGACAATCTTCACCCTAACAATAAAGGAATTACAGTCCTGGCCACTAATATCTCCCGCAAGTTAGCCACCCTGAAAGATTGACATGATATCTCTGGTAGTATTATTCAGCGTTTCACCCCCCCCCCCCTCCACTTTTCCTACGTGAATCCACTGACCACTCTCCCTTGCCCTCCGGTCACTTCCGGCCCCCTCCAGCCTCCCCCTGCTCCCCATTCGAACATCACTATCCCCCCCTTGTGGCCAGGTGGGCTGCCTGCTTTCCCTCTCAACAACAATAAGCTGGACTCTGGCCTCAAACATATCAAGGCTGCTCTCCTCAATGTGAGGTCACTGTCAAACAAATCCTTGCTCATCAGTGACTTGATTACCGACTACAATCTGGACCTAATGCTTCTGACAGAGACCTGGCTGGATCAGGACACCAATATGGCTGTTCTTTCTGAATCAGCCCCACCGAACTTTAGTTTTATTGACACTCCCAGGCCTGACAAGAGGGGGGGCGGTGTAGCAATTCTTTTCTCTGATAGATTCCAATGTAGGCAGGTAACATTTGGAGACTTTTCTTCCTTTGAATATCTCGCTGTCACCCTGAAGAGCTCCTCCACTGTCTTAATACTTATTATTTATCGACCACCAAAGTACTCAAGTAGCTTTTTTGATGAGTTTGCTGAACTATTGTCATTAATTTCCATAAAATATAACTGCATTTCTATTTCTGGAGATTTCAATTTTCACATTGACAATGCTAATGACAATTATGCTAAAGAACTGTTCAATTTACTCGAGACATTTGAACTGTCCCAGCATGTCTCTGGCCCTACTCACAACAGAGGCCATACCCTGGACTTAGTCATCTCGAGGGGTTTTATATGTTCATCCATCTCCAAAATCGATGTTGCCCTGTCCGACCACCTCTGTATCTTTTTTGTAATGGAGATCTCCCCTGTAATCATTCCCAGATCACAAACCATCAAAAGACGTAACATTACTCCTAGCTCCAGTTCTCTGTTCATGGAAAATTTCTTCTCTCCTTTAACAACCTCCTCCTCTTCTACTCCTCCTACCTCTGTCAATGACATTCTTGTTATCTTCAATGCAACTGTCCTGAATGTTATTGATAGTGTGGCACCTGTTAGAACAAAAATGGTATCTGGCAAGCTTAAAGCACCGTGGAGGAATGCTGCCTCTGTCAGGAATATGAAGAAAAACTGCAGGAAAGCTGAGAGTAAATGGCGCAAGTCGAACCTGCATGTTCACCACACTATTTACAAAGATAGCCTTCACTCCTACAACCTTGAGCTAAAAAAATCAAGACAATCATACTTCTCTGACATCATTAACAAAAATGTAAACAATGCCCGTACCCTTTTTGCCACTGTTGATAGACTGATTAACCCCCCGCTATGTGTACCACCTGAATTCCTTTCCACTGATAAATGTAATGAGTTTGCTGCCTTTTTTAATGATAAAATCATCAAGATCAGACAAGCCATCAGTGGCTCCTCACTGAAAAATGATGCGAGTCCACCATCCCCCCCGATCCTAACTAACTCAATAAGTCTGTCTCACTTTAGCGCAATTGATCCAAAAACTTTGGATGAAATTGTGCATGGCCTTAAGTCATCCACGTGTTGCCTGGACACCCTCCCAACTAGCTTTTTTAAAAGCATCTATAACTGCCTTTCATCTGACCTTATACAAATAGTTAACAGCTCCCTCTTGACCGGCACTTTTCCTGAATCTCTCAAAACTGCAGTAATCAAACCCTTACTTAAAAAGTGTAGTCTTGACTCCTCATTACTTAATAACTATAGACCAATATCAAATCTCCCATTCATAAGCAAAATCATTGAAAAGGCTGTTTATCTTCAACTAAACAGATTTCTAACCACAAATAATCTACTAGATAAATTCCAATCAGGTTTCCGTCCCCATCACAGTACTGAGACCGCACTCACAAAGGTTCTCAACGACATTAGAATAAACTCAGATGCCGGAAAAAACTCAATTCTAGTATTATTGGACCTCAGCGCTGCGTTCGACACCGTCGATCACTCAATCCTATTAGACAGGTTAGAAAACTGGGTGGGGCTCTCTGGTACGGCCCTCCAGTGGTTTAAGACGTATCTCCAGGACAGAAACTACTTGGTATCCATTGGCAATTACACCTCCGACATAAATCAAATGATATGTGGGGTCCCTCAGGGATCTATCATGGGGCCTGTTCTATTTAACTTATACATGCTCCCTTTAGCTCTAATTATGCAAAGAAATCATATAGCCTACCATAACTATGCAGATGATACACAACTGTACATAACTCTTTCGTCAGGCGATCATGCCCCCATTGACTCACTCTGTCAGTGCATTGATCAAATTAACGACTGGATGTGTAAAAACTTCCTTCAGCTAAATAAAGACAAAACTGAGGTGATCGTTTTTGGTCCGAAAGAACGACGACTTCAAATTGCAGCCTGCCTCGAGGTTCTTTCCTTTAAGCCAAAGGACCAAGTAAAAAACCTTGGAGTTACTATCGACTCCGATCTTAATTTCAGCTCACACATTAAGTCGGTCAGAAAATCTGCTTTCTATCATCTTAAAAATATTGCTCGGATTAGGGGCTTCATGTCCAGTCAGGACTTGGAAAAACTAATTCATGCCTTTATTTACAGTAGATTAGACTACTGTAACAGCCTTTTTTCAGGTCTGTCAAATAAAGAACTTAGGCAACTCCAGCTCATTCAAAATGCTGCTGCTAGGGTTTTAACTAGGACTGGGAGGGCTAATCACATTACCCCTGTTCTTAAATCTTTACACTGGCTCCCTGTAGGTTACAGAATTAAATTTAAAATCCTTCTTTTAGCTTACAAATCACTCAACGGCCTAGGCCCACAATACATGGCAGATCTCCTCCCTCGCTATGAACCAACTAGACCTCTCAGGTCAGCTGGGTCCGGCCTAATAGCTGTCCCAAGGATCCACTCGAACCAGGGCAGGGCCGCCTTTACACACTGTGCTGCTGTTAGCTGGAACAACCTGCCTGAGGCCCTCAGATTTTCCTCAACACTTTCTATTTTTAAAAATGGTCTAAAAACTTTTCTGTTTAGCACTGCTTTTAACTGTTGAAATGTCTATTTATCCTATTATTTTCCTGTATTGACCAAACGTGTAGCATCTTACTGATTTTTTGCTTTTTATTGTCTTTTTATCTTCTTTTATTCTCTTATGTCTGTAATGTCTTGTGAAGCAATTTGAATTGCTTTATGTATGAAATGTGCTATATAAATAAAATTGACTTGACTTGACTTGTGATTACGGCCACAGCTAGCTGTGGCCTTCAGGGACAGTCAGACATAACATGGCATACAAAGAATGAATGTTTCCAAACAATCTGAACAAAGCAAAGAATGCAAAAACTGGCCCCATCACATTAACATATCACAAATGCGCAAAGTAATCTATAAACTTTTAGTAAATGAAGTGTTCCTCACCTGTTATAAATGATGTGTAAATAATTTACAATTAATTTACAAGGCTTTCTGCATTCCTAATCTAAAGTGTAAACCATTAATCACACATAAATGTGTTACATAGAAGGGGGTAGCTCTGTCAAAATTGAAGCCAATGTGGAAGTGCACTTAAACCTGCATTATTTCGAATGGCCTGCAGGGGGCGACCCATTGGTCCGTGGACTTGACGCCTCACATATGGCATTTTGGCCATTGCCATCTTGGATCTCGACACAAGTCCATGGGTTTCCCACAGAGCGCGGCCTGCTATTGGTCCGTGATCGCTGAGCTGTGAGATCAGTGGACAATGGACCTGTCAATTAACATAGACTGAAACTAGCGAGTGAGACCATAAACACATTAGAAAGGTGCTTACTGAGGCCATACTTGAGGCTTCAAAACAGAAGTCCAGAAACCAATGGGTCGCCCCCTGCAGGCAAAGAGGACACTTCAGCATTGGCTTCACTTTTGACAAACAGAGCTACCCCCTTGTATGTAACACATTTATGTGTGATGAAAAAAAAAACTCGTAACGGACAAGCCCGTCTTTTATTGTCACACGAACACCACAATACATGCATGCGGCCACAACACACTCATGCTGACGGTGGCCGGTGAAAAGTGTCCTCTGCATTTAACCCATCCAGGCATGTCCTTTCCTCCGGGGGGCAGGCCAGGAGCAGTGGTCGCTTTCTCGTACAGCGCCCGGGGACCAACTTCGGATGTTGTCGTCACTGGTCGGATGACGATGACGATCTGATCTTCTGCATGTTTTTAGTGGGGGGGTTATATACGGAGGAACCCCCTGGGGGAGCACGGGGAGAACATGCAAACTCCATACAGAGAGAAAGGCCCTTACGACGAGATACCCCACCTGGGCAGTAGGCACTGAAGATATGGGGGGGAACACAACCACAGCGCCCACAGTGTCCCAGGCGAGAATCGAACTCAGGACCTTCTGACTGTGAGGCGACACCGCTACCGTCTGCGCCACCGCACCCCCGTGGTGAATGGTTTACACTTTAGATTAGGGGATGCAGAAAGCCTTGTAAATTAATTGTAAATTATTTACACATCATTTACAACAGGTGAGGAACACTTCATTTACTAAAAGTTTATAGATGACTTAAAACACATGTGTATTATGTTAACATAAGATTTATAAATCATGTACAAATCTATATTCATGTTTTGTAAATGGTTAGTTCATCATTAACTAAAGGCTTATAAATGACTTACGACTGAACGTTATTATAAAGTGTTACCAAATATTTCTCGCGCAACTAGGTTGTATGCAACTGAGTTTCATCAGATTTGCAGTGTATGCATCTCCCCCTGCAGTGTGTATCACCCCTCACAATGGGGGTGAGTTAACCCTAACCACTAGTGATGCGCGGGCTACCCAAAACCCACCGGGTCCCGCGGTCTGGTTTGGCAAATTAGGAAAATACCGCGGGTGCGGGCGGGGCAGGCTCAGAATGTGACAGACTAACCCTTTATTAAAGATGTGAACTCTCTCTCTCTCTCACACACACACACACACACACACACACACACACACACACACACACACACACACACATGCACACGTACACATAGAGGCCATTTACACCTGGTGTTAACATGCGTTTTCTGCCATCAGATTGCAATCAGATTGTACTTGACGACATTAACCTGATTCCATTTACACCCGGCGTTAACATGTATTTTCTGCAATATGATTGCAATCTGATGGCAGAAATGGGTGTCCTCTCAATCTACATAAAGTTGCTGTATCCAGATTGAGAAGGACACATTGCATTTACACTTGTGTTCAATGTGTACACAATGCATCCCTGTCTCCCTGACCACCTCTGGAGGTGGTTTGGCCGATCAGATTGCAATCCTTCTTCAATGCGTTTTGGGGGTGTTTACACCTGTACTTTCAAGTGATAAAACACAATCTGATTGCAATCTGATGGCAGAAAATGCATGTTAACACCAGGTGTAAATGGCCTCACAGTCAGACAGACAAGGGCTGCGTTTCCCAAAAGCTTCTTAGCGCTAAGAAGCTTCTTACGGGAGCCTTAAGAAGGGTCAAAGAAGCTCCTGATTGCTTCTTAGCCTAAGTTGATCTTTCGTTAAGAAGGCATGCGTTTCCCAAAAGCTTCTTAAGAAGCTAAGAAGCTTCTTTGACCCTTCTTAAGGCTCCCGTAAGAAGCCAACGAAGCCAACGCTTTTCCCGGTTGCTTCTTATGATCTTTCGTTAAGAAGGTTTCGTAAGAAGGGTCTGGAGCATTCTTAACACCTTCTTAACGACGAAACACTCGCAGATTCAGGCGTGTCAGGCAAAAGGACATAATAATATAGTCCACTGTTGTGTTTTTCCCTTTTTCCTTTCTTTCATGCACCTTTTAGTGTTTAAAATTGGGGAACACTTGAAAATCTCTCCTCTATGTAATATGGTTACTTTTGTTTGAAATGTTTTACCGTAGGCTATATTCCCCTAATCAGAATGGATTCCTTTTATAATATCAAAAATTGAAGAAAGGAGCTGTTAGGAATTTAAATGACAAAATTTAATTGGAAGTAATTGTACCTGTGTACTACAAAGAGTTTAACAACCAGAGGACATCTTCATGAAGGTGATACGGGCAAGATCAGTACCGCAAACGCGTTTCAACCGTTACCCAACGGTTGAAACGCGTTGCGGTATTGATGTTAAGGGGGTACGGTGGTGCAGTGGTAAGCGCTGTCGCCTCACAGCTCGAAGGTCCTGGGTTCGATTCCCACCTGGGACGCTGTGAACGCTGAAGGAATGCGTGCCCGTCCACATGTCCTCGAGTGCCCACCGCTCGGGTGGGGTTGTCAAAAGGGCCTTTCTGTGTGGAGTTTGCATGTTCTCCCCGTGCCTCCCAGGGGTTTCCTTCATATAGGAACCCCCTTCACAAAAACATGCAATATCATGGTTGCTAATGTGGTTCCTCCTCTGGTCGTTAAGGGCACCTGTTCAGAGGGAGGGGAACTGGTTGGAATAGCGTGAACCTCCCACGTGCTATGTCCTACCGGTGAAGCCTCTGTCAGGTGAAAAGAAGCGGCTGGCTAACTGCCCATGTCTCAGAGGAAGCATGGAGCCAGTTTCGGCTCTCCCCAGATCGGCAGAGGGTGGAGTAGCAACCAGGATAAATAAATTGGATTAGCACTAATGGGGGATAAAAATGGGATAAAAAATCGGGGGGGGGGGGGGATCATGTGATCATTTTCTGAAATATACACTTTCTGCTCAACCTAGTTAGTCATACCCATTTAGTCAACAGCTAGCAGCATGGCCAACACACATTTTTTGCTGAGAAGAAAATCCTAGTTGAAGCAGGTCTGAGGGTCCTTTCATAGAAAATGTTTTCCTAGAGACATGTTTTCCTGTAAAGTCACATCTTTCTGCTGTGATTGTTGCTACATTCCATTTAAACTTGGAGCTTTGGGATTTCACGGTTGAGTGACATCACCCCCAGGTTTAAGTGACATCACCCCCGAGTTGTCGGTGTTCCTTTTAAACAATCTGGAATCCAGCCAAGGTTTGCTCTAGCCGGGCTAGCCATTGTTTGCAATAACAGTCGATAACAACACATTTCAGGGTGTTTTGCACATAGAAACACTGTACTGTAGCAACAGAAAGTGCTAATCAACAGTATTTACTAGAGATGCACCGATTGATCGTCACGTGACCGGAAATGGCCGATTTTCAGCTGATCGGCCGCAACCGGTGACCTGCGCCGGTCAGTCTGCATATCCGATTCTGTGTGCCTGTCGGCTCCCCCCTTTTTTCAAGTGAGGGGCGCGCACCCCAAAGCAGCAAGACAGATGGGCTGCAGCCAAAAGAAAGCAGCCAGCCCACCACACACACGCCAGCATGTCCTCCTCAGTGTGGGAATTTTTCACCATCAGTGAAGAAGACACAAAACTCGCAGTTTGTCACACAAACAAGTCGAAAATAAGCCGCGGAGGAACAACTGTCCCGCTCGGCTGGAGTCCAGTCTGAGCAGCTCACTCACCTCCCTCTCCCTCTCCGCTCCCTCTGCAGCATCCGGCCACAGCACACCACAGCCGGCTTGGTGAGGTGAATGTGAGCATTGATGGAGCCCTGTGTCGGCTGCCACTGTCCAGTAGCCTATGATAACCATTCTCCGACCTGCCGACCTGCTGCCAACTGCCTTCTCCAGTCCACATCACTGCTGCTGCCTGTCAGTATTTGTTTCGTATAATGAATAGAATGACGAACATAATAATAAAACGCATTGGACTAATCAGCGTGCAAGGTTTTCTGTGAGTGACGATTTTCTTTTTCCGGATGGCGGATTAAAAAAAACGCATACGAAATTTCGGACTGTGTGTAAACTCTGATATTCAGACTGAATCTTCAACTCATAAACTAATTTCCTCTTCTAGTCAAGAACAGCCAAATCCACAACGATGGTGTGGGCGTGGCTTCGAAGGTCTGGAGCCAGGCTATAAACTCCTTGTCCATGGATGGATCACATTTTGATGTTCGGTTGCACCTGTTTTCTTTTGGAAAAGTAAATACATGATAGCTGTGGGATATACTGGATTTTTTTTTTATTCATTGTATTTGCACACAAAAAGAAAAGCTCTGTCCAGTAACCTGGACGATGTGACATCGCGTCACGTCGTAAGATGGCGGCGCCCTGCGGAGTGTAGCTACACCAGCAGCAATAAAACTAGCTGGAAACAAACTGACCTAAACAAGACTTACAGTGCTGAAAGGGAAAGTTGGAGGAAATTGCACAGAAAAAAAAACCCCACTTGAGGAAGAGTTGGATGGGATCCGTAAATTGATGTCGAATGAGCTGAGCACAGTGGCTAAACAACAAGCTACGCTACTTGCTCTAGTGGATTAAATAAAACAACTTAAGAACCTTGTCAAGGAAAAAGACAAGGTAATCGATGGTCTTGAGCGAAGAATCGAGGACTTTGAACAGTACTTGAGAATTGAGGATGTGATTATAAGTAGACTGGAGACCAGACACCGGTCTTATGCCAGGGCTGCAACCGGAGGCAAAGACGGAGCGGATGCCCTTGCCATGCCATGGAGGAAGTGAGCAGGTGATGTGGCCTGGGCAGGGGAGAACAGGCACAACAGGTGTAGAGGGTGTCCAGGAGGCTGGGCCGAAGGGTGGAGCAACCCTGGACGATGGCCCGGACACCAACGACACAGGCGGAACCTTTCAGGAGACTGGGCCTGACACTGGTGATGAAGACTGTGATGGTGGCTGGGCCGTGCAGAAGACTAAGGATGGGCAAAAACAAAAGGGGTCAGAGGTCACAGACCTAAAAGAGGCCTCAATTGTCATGGCCTAATGTCAAATTCAAAGCAACGAAAGCTATACACTAAATTACATAACATCCAGTGTGACAGTCAGGCAGACAGTCAGTGGCAGACAGACATCAGTCAGTGAGGTAGACAGGCGAAACACACAGTCAGTCAGAGAGACACTGACTGACAGTCAGTCAGGTAGACAGGCAGACAGTGAGACAGACAGACAGACAGACAGACAGAGTCAGAAAGTCACTGACTGAGGTAGGCTACTGACTGTCTGTCTCACTGTCTGCCTATCTGTTGACTGACAGTCAGGTAGACAGACAGTGAGACAGATTGACAGACAAAGAGACATGCAGACGGTCAGACAGACAAGCTAGCTAGTCGCTACGTTATACTGTACAACACCACAACATGAGCGGCAGGTTTGCCTCAAATATAACAGCTGAAAGCTAATGTTAGCTTGCAAGCTAACGTTAATGTAACGTTACATAAACATCTGTTTTAGCTGATATAAGTTTGAAAGCATGCCCACATGGAGAGGACAACATAAAAACGACAAACAACAATTCTTATCATTTGCATGAGGTAGGATCATCTCACTCAGACACATCTCAAAATAAAAGTGTTCCAGGTTTATTTATTTATTTAAAAAGGATGCGTGTTGCACCAGCTAATCTTCCTGGGGTCCAAATACAAACAACATAAAAAATAACGAAATAACGTTACTAACCGGTTCAAGTGCGGCCATAACTGCAATAAGTTGTCAAAACGTAACAAGCAAACTTCAGACCATACTCTCCTCTCTTCCTGTTTTCTGAGACTGAAACTTCTGCGGAAATGTCGCGCATGCGCCTCCTCCTCTCCTCGTTTTCCCAGCATTCACAGGGGTTTCCAAAAAGATCCAAATATCACAGAAACAAAACAACAAAACAAATAAAACTTGATTTTCCCCTTTTCCCGTTTAGTTTTAAAACAGAAAAAGAAAAAACTAAACCGTTATTTGGTTTTTACGATTTGGTTTTGAAACGGAGAAACGAAGGAACACAACATACATGGATTCTTCACATACGTCAATCAAATAAGTCCGCTTTCAAATTCCATTTAAGAATGCATTAAACAGATTATCAATAGTCCAGTTGTTCATGTGCAATTCCATGTCTTCCTTGTAGGGGAGAGTGGGGTGAGTTGTGCCAGTGGGGAAGTTGTGCCACCCCTTGTATCTAGAAAACCATAGAAGAAATTGGTCATGTGTCCACACATTTTTGAAGAGGCATCCATTTTACTCACTCTGCAAAGAAGGGAGGCAGATGGCACAAGAGCTAACCACATTTAAGTTCAAAAAACTGTTTTTTGCCTCTCAAAGTAAATTTTTTATGATCAAGGTTTATTGATTGTTGTGTCTGAACAATTATAGACAAGCTTGAAAACATTTCACACATGTGTTAGTGTTTTAGTAAGCTACAATATGAGGCTATACTGTTAGCATGATGTTAGCTCCAAACCAGCTATATGATACAAGTTTGTTAAAATGGTGGGGATGGGGTGATTTGTGCCAAAAGGCCTGGGTTAAGTTGTGCCAGTGCAGTTGCAGTTGATTTAGTGAAATTTTATTTCATTTTGTTCTTAAATGTTTAAATAGACCTTGTTGAAGAATATTGCAGTATTGGCAAGTGTAGCCTGGCTCTGTGATAGTTGATTTTGTTGATTTTGAACATAATTTTTATTTCTGAAAATGTTAAATATGTAGGTCAACTGTTGCTACCGTTTAGCCTTGTTTAACCCTGTTATAGTACACTGGACTTTAGTGTTATCTTTATTTTGTCTTGCTTTGATATAGCATTACAGTATATGAGATGAAAATGTTCTGTTTTACTTCAGTAATCAATGGCACAATTTACCCCAACGTATTCTCTCCAAAGGCACAACTTACCCCGCACCGGGGGCAAGTTGTGCCAAGAGACCACTTTTTTAAGAATAGCCATATTTTTTTAACTGTTTATTTAAGATCCAAAGGGAGTGTTCCCAGTGGTGCACAACATCCTGAAATATATTTACATATTGTAGTTGGAGGCATTACTGTCATGCCCTCACTTTAAAGACACCTCAAGTAAAAAGTGGCACAACTCACCCCACTCTCCCCTACTCAGAAATGTATGTACATAGTGTAACAATGTAAGTAACATAACTCAAAATGCAAATGTGTTATATTACACATACATGATGTTTATGTATCTGATGAATAACATGTAAACGTCAGAAAAATGTTATGTTGTATATATGTATATAAGGCTTGTATTGTATTGCATTGTAGTATTGTATTTGGACCCCAGGAAGATTAGCTGGTGCCACACGCATCCTTTTTAAATAAATAAATAAACCTGGAACACTTTTATTTTGAGATGTGTCTGAGTGAGATGATCCTACCTCATGCAAATGATAAGAATTGTTACGTAAATCTTAATTTTCTAATAAACCAAAGTTAAAAAAATGTTTGTGTAAGCTGTCAATTATTGTTCTTAGAAAGAAAATGAATCGGAATCGGCCAAAATCGGTATTGGCAAGTCAGACTATTCAAAAATCGGAAATCGGAACTGGCCAAGAAAATCACAATCGGTGCATCCCTAGTATTTACTACGATTGTAACTACTGTTGAAGCACGGAGCAGCCATCTTGGATTTTTGAGGTTGGGGCTGATGAGCCTCCCCCGAGTTTGGCAGAGAAAATCCGAGGACAGGTGACGTGACACGGGGAGTTCATGACCTTTGAATGGTGAAATCCCCTGCTCTCAGGTTAAATGGAATGCAGCATAAGCATGGCAAAAACTAACCCCCTCCCTTTGCCTTATCCTTTCCTCCACAGACTAAAGGATTAAAGATTTGCTGTGGAGGAACACCACCTTTCTTTGAGGTGTACATTAACAATGCAGACACTAACTTCAAGCTCATACTAACAAGTCAGCACGGTGACATTGTATGGGATGCTGATATTCGAGAAGGTCAGACAAAAAAATACAATACTTTTTCTACATACATGATCTGAGCATTATTTAGTAAACAAGCATTAGATGGCTCGTGTGGGGGTCAGCTCAATGTTCCAAGGGCTCGATGTTCCCAGGGTCGATGTTCCCAGGCATTGGTGGATTTTGTGCGCTTGGTGGGGAGGGGGGGAGGGGTTAGGGCAGGGGTAAAATAATGCTCACAATAGAGTGATGACATACATGTTGATGACGTGATGATGATGATGATGTCATCATCATGACATCATGATGATGATGATGTTGATGTTGCATTTTAGCGAAAACCCCATTCAAAAACCCCATTCTAAAACCCTGAAGATCGACCATGCTACTTCTGGACTCATTGCTGCGGTGTTCTATTGTAAATCTGCATGTGATGAACTATAACCTTTTTTCTCACTCGTAATATTTTCCTCTCTTTACTAAAGTTGTTTTCTCCTGTGTTTGTAAAGTGTCTTTGAGCACAGCCAAAAGTATGAAAGACCAGCGTCAAGGCCCTGTCAAAGGCCCCTCCTGTCACAGCTTTAGCAATAAGATCCCCGTGATGCTTGTCAAAGTCGATATAAATCTTATGATCATATTCAGCCAAGACAGTGACATGGAGATTTACAATGGTGAGCATATTATATATTATATATATATATATTAGAGATGCGCGGATGAGCTTTTATACGATCCTAATCCGCGTGTATGCATGAACCGTCCGCCCACCATAAATCCGCGCAAATTATTTCATACTATTTATAGATCCGCGCCCGACATGCACCCGACGCTATAAACGCTATAAAACGCTATAAAAGGAGCAAACTTACGGTTTCTGCTGCCGTTGGTGCGATCACTGCAGTCCAAGACTCCAAATAAACTTCCATGCTGTATTATGTCCAGTCCACCACTTGCCCTCATGTAGTTTACTCGGCTAATGCTATAGCTTTAAGTTTAGTTTACTGGATTGCCTCATTGTATGGGAAAATACAATGTGTGTGTGTGTGTGTGTGTGTGTGTGTGTGTGTGTGTGTGTGTGTGTGTGTGCGTGTAGTTCTGGATTAGCTTAGCACGAGCTTTTTACTTCTAGGGCTCGCATTTACGCTTCAAAACTCATGAAAGTGGTCCTCATGTGTGAAGATTATCCCGCTGAACACTGGTTTGCGTTTGATTAAGCTTGCGTTGCCCAGAGACCTTATTTGAAGCATCGTGCCAAAAACGCATTCAAAAATCCCATAGGCAGAAATAGTGAAGAACCAGGAAGTCCGGGAATTCCGCGTTCCGACTACAAAAATACGTCATCCCTGGGGCTCTCTATTGAAGTGCAATGTAGACAGGAGGTAACTGTCCTCAAAATATTTATTGAACAGAAAATAAATGCACAATTGTAAACAGTGCAGTACACGCTCCAGAACCGATACTTCCGGTGGTGGCGCTGTAGAGCAGTCAAAACCCAAAATGACACAGCCAAAGAAGGCTGTGTCTGAGCTAACACTTTGGCACTTGTGAATAATTCCTCGGTATTACAGTTTTATTGTGATTGATAATGTGAATATCGCGTGAAGCCATTGGAGCCAACCTCCCAGTGGCTAGAGGACCCGCACATCCGAGACCAAGGAAGAATGAGTGATGAGTCTCGCGTTGAGGCTACGGCGACGCTAGCTGCTCCGGTATGCTTAGCTTTTAAGTGATAGCTCAAACTCGATGTACTTCGGTGATATTTTAATTCCGTTTTACACAATGTGCAAACTACTGTTGATTTATCCGCTGTGCCATTTGGGAGTTTTTTTTTAAGTAAAACGAGCCATTTAGAAGCATGTTGCTCTTTCTTTTCCATGCCTGCCTGCAACAGCAGCAGACAGGAAACCGCTGCGACCGGCTTGACTACAAATACGGGTGCGTCGAAGGGACAAAATAGCGGCATGCGATTAGCCCGATTTAAAAAAATAACGCATTATGGTCGGAACTTAATCGCATCGCGATTAACGCGTTAACGCTGACAGCCCTAATATATATATATATATATATATATATATATATATATATATATATATATATATTACCACTGCATATAGTAGAATAAAATAGAATGCATATGAAAATGCATGTGAAAAATGAAAAGCATAGAGGAAACACTGGTATTGAACCCTGGGAACATTGAACCCTGGGAGCATCGAGCCCTGGGAACATTGATACGCTCCCCTTGTGTGCTGTGAATACTCAAACACATACCACATATAAAAGCAATAAATCAGCTAAATATCAGTAAGCATTTTATTCTTCATCTTATTCCAGGTGACTACAACAATGGTCAGCAACAAGGTGAGAAAAGACACTGAATATGAGTATTTAGGAGAGTTAAATTGCATGTTGAAAATTATATCTAACATCAAGGCACAATTTTTTATCAGGGCCATGGTGTTCACCCAACACGTTCTCACTCCGAGCACGTAGCATATTGACGCTTTGTCCCGTCCCTTGTGCGTCACTTGTTACTAACATGGTACCCTTGAGCGACCCATGAAACAACTTGGGCTTTCCGACTAAACTCAATGCAAACCCATGGAAGTCATCTTTGACGCTTATGGCAACTGCTCCCCCATTAGCCTAACTGCTCCCCCATTAGCCTAACTGCTCCCCCATTAGGGTCTGGGGGGAGGTTAGGTTTAGGCATGGGGGGTGGGAGAAGTTAGGTTTAGGGTTAGGGTCTGGGGGAGTTTAGGTTTAGGCATGGGGGGTGGGAGAGGTTAGCGTTAGGGTCTGGGGGAGGTTAGGTTTAGGCATGGGGGGTGGGAGAGGTTAGGTTTAGGGTTAGCGTCTGGGAGAGGTTAGCTCCAACAGACCCTAATGGGGGAGCAGTTGACTAATGGGGGAGCAGTTAGGCTAATGGGGGAGCAGTTGCCATAAGCGTCAAAGATGACTTCCATGGGTTTGCATTGAGTTTAGTCGGAAAGCCCAAGTCGTTTCATGTGTCGCTCAAGGGTACCATGTTAGTAACAAGCGACGCACAAGGGGGGGTTCCTCTGCCTTTCCGAAGCCCTGCCACTCCGAACGTTAACTTCCATTATTCGGACTGGCGGTCGTTCACCTTAGAAGCCGCAATGCCGACCTTAGGTTTAGGCGTGGGGGTGGGAGAGGTTAGGTTTTGGGTTAGGGTCTGGTGGAGGTTAGGTTTAGGCATGGGGGGAGGTTAGGTTTGGCGTGGGGGCTGGGAGAGGTTAGTGAAAAACGGGGAATATAGACCCCCTTTCTGAGTGCCGATATTTCGGAGTGGCAGAACGTCGGAGTGGCAGCACGTCGGAGTGGCAGCATGTAACCGCACAAGGGACGGGACAAAGCGTCAATATGCTACGCGCTCGGAGTGAGAACGGGTTGGTTCACCCTGTAATTTAAACATTGTTCACCCTGGGGGGTGGAAATAAAATGTTTGATTCCCCCCGTCTTTTTTGTTTTTGATCCAAGTAAAATGTTTTATGGTCACTCACGATTCAGTAGGTCACGGGTTACCTTGGTTCCAGCCTTAAAACTCATTATATAAGGATTTTTCAAAAGGTCTATGAATAAAATGAATGGGGAACTCACTTCTGGGGCAAGAGATGTCACGTGACTGTTCAGCTCTATAACATTCTAGTCACTATTTTAATGTGGTCCTGTTCAAATTGTTTTAATTTCTAAGAAGTCTCTGTTACAATGTGACTCCTGGTCTTTTTCCAACTTACCTTCCAGGTGCTTCGAGTGTCTCCGCAAAGGAGAAGCTGTTGTTGTCAGCTCGAACAGATTTCATCAACCGAGTGTCTGAATCTGTTTTAAAGACATTGCTGGATGAACTTCTGCAGCAGAGGGTAGTAAGTCATCAAGAAATGGAGTCGGCGTTTGCCCAAACAAAAGTCAGGGCAGACAAAGCACGAGCAGTGATCGACATGGTGCGCAACAAAGGAGAAGCAGCAAGTAAAATTATGATCAAAGTCTTGTGTGACGTGGATCCTTTCCTTTCCAAAGAGCTGAAGTTAACCTGAAGCAGAAATGACAACTGTACTGAGGTCGATGATGAAACTTGGTAGCAGAGACAGACATATATCAACACATCTTTAAGTCTTTAAGAATCTTTGCCTATAAAGCACATGTTGAATCAGTGGAGTTTCACTTGGAAGGTGATTTACTGACCTTACTGACGAGGTCTGACACTATGGAAAAGCTTAACACATTTTTTGTTTTATACAGAAGAACCTTATATTTTATATTTTATATGTACAGAATAACCAGATTTTTTTGTTTTATATGTACAGAATAACTTTATTTTTAATGTTTTACATGCAGAGGAACCTTATTTTCTACATTTTAGCTGTACAAAAGAAAAAAAATCTTGTTTTATACAGTATGTAAGGAAGCATATTATTTTCTTTTATATGTACAGAATAACCTTATTTTTTATGTTTTGCATGCAGAGGAACCTTATTTTCTATGTTTTATATTTTCTTGTTTTACATGCAGAGGAACCTTACCTATGTTTAATATGTACAGAAGAAGCATATTTTCGTGTTTTATATGTACAGTTGTTGCACACCTTAAAAACTTTAAATCAGGTGCGTAGGATGGAAAAATGAACTAGAAGTAGAGAAAATCCCCCAAGACACTGACCTTACTGGTAAACTCTTTATTAGAAGATAAATAGGGAAAACAACGTTTCGTGCTAGACCTTCATCAGGTTTTTTGAAAAACCTGATGAAGGTATAGCACCGAAACGTTATATGCAGAAGAAACAATTGTTTTTGTTTTATTTGCAAAAGAACCTTACGTTTTATCCTACAATATAATTGCCTAGTTGGAGGACCGGGTGGGTGTTCGCTGTCTGTCTGTCATCATTCGCGTCATGTTTGTGTCACAAAAGTGACATCGGGCTTGTCGGCCCTGTCGAAGGCCCCGGCCGATCTATCCCACGCCACCCACCCCCCCACACAAACACAGACAGACCTTAGACACAAAACATAATACCAGGCCAGATTCCCAGCAAACTAGATTTGAAGGCTGCATCTATCATCTATAGAAGAACATTATTTTTTGTTTTATATGGAGAAGAACCTTATTTTTATGTTTTATATGCAGAACCTAATTTTTGTTTTATATGCAGAACAATATTTTTTGTTTTATATGGACAGAAGAACCTTATTTTTTTGTTGACATGTAGACAAACCTTATTTTTACGTTTTATATCTAGAGAATAACCAGATTTTTTGTTTAAATATGCAGAATAACCTTCTTTTTGTTTTATATAAAGACTAAACTTATTTTTTGTTTTATATACAGAACATTATTTTGTTTTATAAGAACCTTACTATTTTATATGCAGAAGAACCTTACAGTATTTCTTGTTTTATATGCACAATAACCTTATTTTTTGCTTTTACATGTACAGAAGAACAATTATGTTTTACTTTTATATGTACAGAAGAACCTTATTTGTTATGTCTCATATGTAGAGAATAACCATACTTGTTATCTTTTATATGCAGAAGAACCTTGTTTTTTGTTTTATATGTACCGAAGAACCTTATTTTTCTTGTTCTACATGTACAGAATAACCTTATTTTTCAGAATCAGAATCATATCAGAATATGCAGGATAACCGTATTCATTTGTTTTATATGTACAGTAGTTGTGTTTTCAAACACTGAAATAAGATTCAGATTTAAAACTTTAAAAGCTTGAGATGAGAAAGTAATTGATTGAGTTGTGAATAAATCTAGGAAAGTAAACCGAAGTTACTATCCTTCTCAGAAGCCAAACAAAGAGTACCGTCACCTGTGTCCCTCCTCAGCTGGTCAGCAGAGATGGACCAGGGAGAGACCTCCATTTCTTCCTGGACACTCTGAAGGCATTTTGGCCGCTGCCATCTTGGTTCTCGAGCAGCTTTTGCGAGACCAGAGGCTTCCCACAGAGCCACCTGTTGGTGAGCAGCATGATCTCCGGACAGGCAACCTGTCGATCACACCCAAACCATAGTCTGCTTTATCTTCTATTTTACTCTAAATGGTGATATATATATATATATATATTAGAGATGCGTGGATGAGCTTTTTTTTTTTTTTTTTAGATGTATAATTATCTTCTATTTCACTCTAAATGGTGATTATATATATAAACACTGTACATTTAGCATGAAAGGTGAAATTAGCTATATATATTTTTTTTTTACCAGACTGTAAACATGTTTATTTCTGCTGTAAAATCAGGCATTTTAAAATAGGCGTTAATGGGGAACGACTCCTTTTTAGAGCCAGCATCAAGTGGCTATTCAAGGAACTACAGTGTTTGCTACTTCCGCAATGGCCTCATTGCGACCAAACTGCCCCCTCGTGTAGATAAGATCAGAAACCACATTTTTACAGGCGGGCTGTAATACTGTTTGTTTTATCTACTGTATTTTATTCTCATTTTTAGAAGTTTTATTCTTCTGTAAGCCTGTTTTTAATTCATGTATTGGAATTTAATTTAGTCGATCCTAATAAATGTTATCTTTTTTATTGCTTGTAAAACACATTTTAATTAAAGTAATTCATGTCTCATTTTATTATGATTTATTAACGTGATAATAAATACAACTAGAAGGTCTACATTTCCTAACGAAAATGTAATTGTGCTTGCTGTCCTCGCCATGCACCGCCTGGCTTGCAAGGTCCCTGCCCATGCAGCTAGGGGGACTAAGTAGTTATGGGCGGGCCTTTGTGAGTGGAAGCGGGAGAAATTATATCGGGTTTCATTTTTAAAAGTAACCCCCTGAACCCTGTGAACAGATTATAAAACTCACATTTGAACTGGGTTTCTCTTGATTGCTAGTAGGAGTGGGATGATATATTGATATACATGGATATATCGATACATCATCAACATCATATCGTGTATTTCTCCTGACTCAGGCCCGGCACAAAACCCCCAAATGAGCAGACATGGCAACAGGACAGGATTCCCAGTTCTTTACTGAGAGATAGCATTTACAAGGGGGATTCAAGGGCAAATTAAGAGAGAGCTTGTAGAGGCTTGAGTCTTGCAGAGGAGCGAGGCTGTGATGCTTTGAAACTGGTGGAGCCTTCTGTGAACCTCCCTACCAAGTTTCGTACCTGTACCTCGTATGGTTTCTGAGGTCCAGCTAATTGAATGCAAGATTTTTCAAAACCCCATTCAAGTGAATGGGAAAAAATTTGACGTTTAATCGCGAATAGCGGCCAAACCGCTTGACAAAACCCTTTGCCAAGTCAGAGCATGTCCTCAATGAGCCGCTCATTTTGAGGTATGGCATGTCTATGTCGTGTGAAAGATGTGGGAGTTATTACGCACGGAACTTTGTGGCAGATATATTCCGGGCCTTGCCCCCCTTAATTTTCCACCCCGAGTCCTACGCCGCCATCCGTGAGTGTTGCCCCCCTTAATTTTTCACCCCGAGTCCAACACCGCCATCCGCGAGTGTGTAGGAGTTACGGTTGCGGAGATACACTGCTGTAGCTCCCCCTATAGGCAAAGTATAGCGCCCCCTAGAGGCCAAATTACACTTTATTTTCTGAAATCAGCTCAGAAGTGTCAAGTGTCATACAAGAAGGAAGGCTGGCCATAATGACAATGAAACAGCACTTCCTGCCGCCCTTCAAAATAAAACAATTTAGAAGGGACAGGCACTGAATGCTGCTAAAGCGCCCCCTAAAGGCTAAATGACAAAATACTTCTCCTATAGGCTCAGAGTACATCCGTCCACACCTGTACCAAGTTTGGTTAGCATCGGACGATTTTTGTGAAATAGGCCCCACCCACCGAACTTTGGAAGTGGATTATATCGCAACGGTGCGTTTTTTTCAAAAACTTCCAAATCAGTGTTGTGCAGGACAGTCCCCACATGATGTGTGCGTTGGTTTGGTGAAGATTGGACAAAATCTCAAGGAGAAATGGCAAAAAAACGGTTTTGGACAAAATGCAAAATGCGGGAAAATCTAGTCAGACGGAAATGGGCTAGTTGAGTAGATGCGGGAGGACCCAAGGAATCCAGGGAAAAAATAATTTTGATGATAGACCCTACGGTTCAAAAGTTATGGACCAAAAGGTAAGGAGGGCTGTTATAGCGCCACCATCTGGTCAATTGGGGCAATTTTTTGGGGGATACTAAAAGACCCCTCAGTGCACCTCCCTACCAAGTTTTGTAGCTGTAGAGGTTATGGTTTCTGAATTACAGCTAATTTACTGCAAGATTTTTCAAGATTTTTCCAAACCCCATGCAAGTCAATGGGGAAAAAAATGGCGCTTAATGGCGAATTGCGGCCAAACCGCTTTCACAAACCCTTAGCAAAGTCATAGCACACCTGTCCTCAATAAGCCGCTCATTTTGAGGTCTGGCATGTCTATGTGGCGCAAAAATTGTGGGAGTTATTACGCGCGGCAAAAGTGGATAGCAAGAAGAATAATAATAATAAATATAGCCGCAAGCGGCGATGCGGGGTCCAAGCTTCTGGTGACTTGGGGGTTATATGTCAGATAATATAGACACTGAATTGCACATTTAGTCAGAGTTGATATGTGCACAAGTGTACCAAGTTTGCAAGTAATATGTAGTAAGTAGCAGTGGTGGTGGTAAGCCAAATGGTGGCTGTCAAAGAGGCTTATTAAGCAATGGACTTTTTCTAGGCAAACTGTCATAATTTCAAATCCTAGCTTCCTGATAAGCTTAGATGTGTTAGCCATGAGTGGACAGCTTACTGAGGTGTTGCTTTTGTGGTGTTCCGAGTCCATTGGATGAAGATAGTGTGCTGCTTCTACTGTACACTTCTGATCATGGTTATAGATGTGCTCAGTGAGGAAAGGATTAAACAAACTGTTCCTGAATGGTGATCTAAGTAATTGGTTGTCACAATGAAAAGCCAATGCTTTTGTAGTAGTGGTGGTAGTCATAAAGCTGGTCTGCATAAGCACAAGGCCAGAATTTGAACCATTTGTCTTGAAATGAATGTAAAATCCTAACTATTACTAGATACTCCACATGGTACATTCATAGTGTCTCTGTATAGGTACAGTATAACAAGATTAATATTCAGGTTGTGTAAATCACCCTTTAAGTCAAACTGTTAGTGGCTTAATAGGTTATCAGTTAACAAGTTACTTGTCTGTTATTCAGATGTTTTAAAAGGGTAAGCTTGGGCACAGTGGACATCTACAAGTTGGCAATAAAAGTGTAAGCTCAAGGTTGACTAAAGGAGTTAGGATATAATGCATAAAAAACTGGGACAAAAGACAGCAAAGGAGGCAGATATATGATTCAAACAATAAGTTTTTATTGCAAATAATAGTTTTTATGAAATGAAAAACTTAAAGTAAAAAGAAATATATCAATCCATTTTGTCCTTGTGTGGGGCTGAGTCGGGGTTTCTGCACTGTGTGGAGGGACTGTCGAGTCTTGGAGTCAAGTCTGAGTCAGGGCTATGATTTGTCTATTATGTCAACTCAGATGTGATTGAGCATGAGGATAGCTTCTTCCATTTCGTCTGTAGTCATTTGAGTTGGTGATTTTGTAAGCAGTGGTGTGATAAGTGCGAGTGGGATGGTGTATAATGTTTCCTGGTTATTGATGG
Organism: Poromitra crassiceps; assembly: GCF_964638095.1. Classification (NCBI taxonomy): domain Eukaryota; kingdom Metazoa; phylum Chordata; class Actinopteri; order Beryciformes; family Melamphaidae; genus Poromitra; species Poromitra crassiceps. Next base: position 19,435,928 of record NC_139635.1, read on the forward strand.
ACAGAGAGAATTGGATATGTGTTTTGCGGTTTCTGTTTTATGGCGTTGATTGCATTTGTGACATTTGTATGTGAGTGAGTCAAAGTTTACAGTAGTGATAGGTGCCAAAAACAGAAGTACTTGTTTGTGACCGTGGCAGAAGAGACTTCACCATAGATGCTTTGAGTGGTGGGTGGTGGTGGTTCTGTGTATGATTCAAGTGCAGTGGTGGGTGTTGATGTTGTGGTTGGGGTGGTTGTCAGATATGTATTGGTTTGTATGCATGTATGGATAGGTTGGTCAGGTGGTACCAGTCGTCAATGTCAGGTTTACAGTACCCCCACACAGCTAGGTCAATGGTTCCAGTTGCGTCAATGAGGAGGAAGGTTGTTGTATTCATGGTGGTGCCGGCTCAGGTTGTTGCTTCAGTTGTGGGTTTTACCAGTTTGATTACTTTGCAAGTGATGTTGATCTGTGGAAGAGCATGGCATAAACAGACAAATTAGTCATAGGAAGTAGTATGTTTAGCTTTTATAACTTCACATTGACATGACACTATTTGCATATAGGTTGACTTTAGAAAATCTGGAGTATGTAATTCAAATTCAAAGATTCAAGGCCAAGGTTCAGTAGGTGGCATTTTGTTTTTGCATGATATTGTATGTTTTATCTAATGTCACTACTGTGGCATAGGGTGCAAAAAAAGATAGTAGACTTACTTTTTCGAAGTGGCGTCCTTCATTCAGAATGGTGGTGGTTGCATGTGAATAGCCACCCAGGGAGTGATGGATTATGGGAATTTGAGTCCGAGTCTCCAAGCCCTGAGTCAATTAGGTGGCTCACACGTGTGTGTGTGTGTGGGAATGGGGGGGGGGGGGGGGGTGTCACAGCAGGTGGCATTAAAAGTTTAGACATTACACGTACCACATAGTACCACACTTCAAATAAACCAAACTATACCTTTCACAAATCAACTCAATAAGTGTCAAACTAAATGAATGCCTGCGAAACTGTTTTCGGATGTGTGAGATGTGCAAAATAAATCAGCATTGGTTTTCGGTGGAGTGTCCCTTTAAGGCCAAAACTCTTAACATCTTACTTGGCTTTAATTAAACACACAAGATAGGAATACATTTCAAATTTTTATACCCATAGCTCCACCCATCTTCCCAGGGGGGGGGGGGGGGGGGGTGGGGGATGCAAACACACAAACAATAACTCACCAATTCAGCTTCAGAGTTTAGATTCAACAGGGCACCATTGGCACGGTGGATATCTACAGATCAGTAAAGGCGCAACCAATCACTTCAAGTTCAAACATTAACATTAACATGGTACATTCATGTCCACATTTTTAGTAGCGTTTTAAACATAAATTTAACATTTTTAACTTTGTGTTATTCTTTCGTAATTTATACTTTTAACTTATGCTTTTAACTTATTAAACTAAAACACAATATGAATTCAAAGATGCAAACACAAAAACAAAATCAGTGCTTCAATACAATGGTTCCTTCCAATTGAAGCAATTTAACAAATAAATTAAGCAGCATTGCATCAAACATTTAACCCTTGTACCCCAATGCCGCGGAATCCTCAATTTACTATTGGTCCATCTGATGGACCTTAACGAGAATACTGTACTAATTTATAAATATTAATTTAAATTTTTAAATTTTTGACTGTTTATAATTCATTGGTAACTTCTTCCCTAATACATCATACCAACATTTCATACCTATTCGAATTTGAACCCCTCAAATGCCAGTGTACAGTAAGTACAATAAAAAAAAAAAAAAGTACATAAAAAAAAAAAAAGTGATTTTTTTCCCATTTCCATAAAGACAAACTGGCTTTGGGTCTGATATTATGGGCAGGTTGGGGTGTTTTACAAAAGTCACCACTGCAAGATGCCTAGTATCAAAGATTCGCAGGCATGATGTCACAATAGCTTTGACATCACTAGCCTATGACATCATCAGTGATGTCATGAGATGATTTTTTGTCAATAATATGTCACTGATGACATTACTGATGATGTCACAGACATTGTGACATCATCAGTGGGTTTTTGTATTTTTTGTGATTTTTTGTAAAAATAGTATTTTTTCATATTTTGAGCCAAAAATCCAAAAAGCGCATGTTTTGGACTACCAGCCATTTTCCCCAAAAAACACAAACGAGCTTTAGTCCAGCATCTATCCTGGTCTAAATGCTTCAAATCAGTAGTGTGGACTGTCAAATTCAGTTTTCTAATATTTTCCCATCTTTGGCATAGGAATCAGTTTTTTTTACATTTCATGTAAACTGTATGGAATTGATTGCTATGCCAAAACTGGGGGAATATGGGGAAATAGGCAAACACAGTAGAAACTACAATTTTAACCCCTTGAGTCAAGGTGAGATGTGTAACATCAAGGAAATAATAATTTTTTGAAAAATTTGCTGGAAGTAAAAAAAAAATGTTCTTTTTGTGCAAAATTAACATTGAAATCAATGGGACAACTATGCAATGGACTTTGAGACCATGTAACTCCCCCAAAATTTCTACCAACTCCAAGGTTAGATATTAAGGTCAAAGTTCAAGGTATTTGGTCCAGGATGCCCGCTGAAATAAATGAAATAAATTAATTTTGTGAAAATTTGCTGGGAGTACCAATAGAGTGGTTTCAATGGAAGTCAATGGGTCCATCAGATGGACCAGTAGTAAATTGAGGAGTATTTTTGAAAATAGGTCTTAGGATCGTATAAAGAAGATAACTATGATTGATTTTTGTCAAATACCCCCAAAAAATACCTAGCCTTAATTTAAAGCCCCAATCAGTAAGATTTTTGACATTTTTTACATTAATATAAGAGGTTTTTAGTCACAGGACATGGTAGATTGACTTGTAATAGGGAGACCCTCGTCTTTATTTATCCCACACCGCCCTCCATTGGCCAGCACTGGGACTAAGCAAGTTCTCTGCCTCGTCCCGTTGCAAGAAAAAAGAAAAAAAAACAGGACGCGCGCATGCGCTGTACAGCGGAAGCGCTGTCTGAATGAATACAAGGAAGTAACTCGATTC
>NC_139635.1:19443974-19479650 GCF_964638095.1 Poromitra crassiceps
ACATTATGTAAAGTCATTGCATAAATGAGTTTTTATTGTAAAACTAAAATGTGAAGTAGAGCCAATTTATTGGAGCGACATCACAGTAGGACATGACAGTAGAAGCGCGTTACACTGTCACTTATCTAAATCACGTTAAATCGACGAGGGATATATATAGCCCCAATATGGCATATATGTTTCACATAGGGTGGTGTTTTCATTTCGATGTTTTATTTGGTCCAATATTGAAATGTTCTACAATTGCAGGTTGTGTTACCATTACACATTATTTAGATCTACCTTTATATCTATTTCGGCTCATTTGGTTGCTATTTAGTAGCGAAATGGAGTAGCACAATGCATGCTGGGACATTACACAGGCAGTGAACTTACAACTTATTTTTCCTATGGGACGTATGTTGTGTCTGTCTGAGCGAGGGAGTCAGAGAGAGACAGAGAAGGGTGACAGAGGAGAGGCAGAAGAGCGCTCCTCGCAACTGGCGCACTGAATAGGCCTGGTTTCAGAGAGAGACAGAGAAGGATGACGGGGGAGAGGCAGAGGAGCGCCCCGCTCAACTGGCGCACTGAATAGGCCTGGTTTTCAAAAGCGCAAAGCGCTAAATTTACGCCACGTGCGAAGATATCATTAGGCCGGCATTTAAGGCCGACACGCCCATTCTCGCCCATTCAGGGAGTGCGCCACGCCCATTCAGCGTAAAGCGCATTTACCAGCCTAAAGCCATGTTGATATCTTCCCGAGACAGGCCCAAGGCACGTTTTTTAGCGCTGAAGGCCCGTTTTAGCGCCGAAGGCCTGTGGGAGAATAGGGGCCCCTATCTTCGTACAGGCGATATCCCCTATTTACGCTTGCGCACCTGTTTGCGCGTGCCTTAATGCAGGCAAGATAACAGTCCGCCTTGTGCATTTGTCCGGGTGTTATGCCGGGTTTTGCACCCCTGCCCGGCAGCAAGAAAAAGCATCCCCACCTCACGGGAGCATAATTGTAATAATGTTTGGGTAGACGTGACCTCCCTGTTTTTAAGTTAAAACAGCTAGAAGTAGAGAAAATCCCGCATGACACTGACCTTACTGGTAAACTCTTCATTAGAAGATAAATAGGGAAACAACGTTTCGGTGCTAGACCTTCATCAGGTTTTAAAAGACTGACTTATGTCAGTGAGGTATATATACAGGCTGGCCACACCCTGAAAATTGCTCAGGTGAGCTTGATTAGGGAACAAGTTTGTTGCCAGTAAGTTAAAACAGCCCCAAAATATCTTGAGGATGCAAAACTTGCGGGGGAGCATAACTTGTGTTCATGTATGTGTACCTGTAATTCTGACACTGGGCGCTGGGTGGTGCATTGATGTGTGAGCAGAAAGTGCACATACATGGTATGCTCGCAGGTGTGGGAAATCAGGTGTGTGGATTGGAATAGGCCGTTTGTTTGTTTTGTTGTTCTACCGTGTATTATAGCAGTATTGCCATGTATTCAGAGTGTGATGATTAAGGGAAACATCGGTTACATGCTGCCACTCCGACGTGCTGCCACTCCGACGTTCTGCCACTCCGAAATATCGGCACTCAGAAAGGGATCATGTCTATGTTCCCCGGGTTCTATATTCCCCGTTTTTCACACCAAACCTAACCTCCCCCCATGCCTAAACCTAACCTCCCCCAGACCCTAACCCAAAACCTAACCTCTCCCACCCCCACGCCTAAACCTATAAGGTCGGCATTGCGGCTTCTAAGGTGAACGACCGCCAGTCCGAATAATGGAAGTTAACGTTTGGAGTGGCAGGGCTTCGGAAAGGCAGTCAGTAGCCGGAAACATCATAGCTTGATGGACTGCTGTTACTCTGTCTACCGGTGAGCATTTTGGAGCATGAGAATAAATGAATTGCTGGTGAGGCATTCAACGATAATGAAGTGCATTGGACATTCATCTGTTTGACAACACACGCGTCTGAAACGATATCCAATCTGCCCCCTCAAGGGCTTTATTATGTTTGATTAATTTAGCCCAAACATTTAGTCGAAAACTTGCCTCTATGGACTTTGAAAGTGGAAAACACGCTCCAGCGTTTTGCTTTGCCTGAGCGCGTTTGATGTTCGTGTTCCGACGCTATTGGAGCGGCCGTGGAAGTCAGGTTGCCGACCGTAACCTGGTGTCGGGAGGCACAGACTTATGAGCGCAGACGGGACCGAGCAGTGCGCAGTGTTGCTGGAGATCCAGACTCGTCAGCGCGGTGGTGGTGTGGAGGTCCGGATCCGTCAGCGCAGTAGTGGTGTGCCGGAGGCAGCAGACCACGGGAGCAGGCAGCGCGGTGGTGTGCCAGGGGGCGCACGGACGGGACCGGGGCAGGACGCCGATCAACTTGATTCATCTTTCACTTCTTCCTCATGAGGTATGGTAGCGCTACCAGTTTTGATGAGATGAGATGAGATGAGATAAACTTTATTGTCACTACATGGTACAAGTATCACGAGCGAAATTCTGCTTGGTTCCCTCTCAGAGTCGGAGAGCAAAACCGGGACGCCATAGAACAGCGTCAGCAATTTGGATTGGACAAAGCATTTAAATGAAATAACTCAGAAATCACATTATTACTAATTTGAAGAGTAATAAAGGCACACTTCAATATTATACAATACAAATACATATGTTGTAAATGTACAGGATTACCAGCAAAGACAACCCACATCACAACACCAAGGAGGCTGCCATTTCAGCGCCAGCTTGGTTCGTGGGAGGGAAGGGGGGGAGAGGGGGGGTTGCGAAAGCGGGGGAAGTTGCTGAAGGCGGGGGGGGGGGGGGGGGGGGGTTTAGGGGGGGGGGGTTTGGGGGAGTGCGTGCGTGACCATGTGTGTTGGCCTATGAGTCCTTAGGGTCCATGAGTGTGTGTGTGTGTAGGTCTGAGCCCCCTCCGGCTGAACACAGCGTTGCTGTGGAGATGGCCTCGGTCTATTCAGTCCAAAGTTCAGATGTCAGGGCGGGGGGGTGAATGTTGGAAACGCAGGTTGCACTTGAGGCTTCTGGAGAGTTTTGCTGCTAGTGTCCTTGACGGCTGATAGCAGGTGGGGGGGCCAGATTAGATCACTTATTTGGGTTTTCCCCGGTGGGTGCAGCGATCAACAGCATTCCTCACACGAGTCAGTCCTGGTCCTCAGTTTTAAACACTTCGGCGCAGCGGCAGTGATATCTCCAAGAGGTAATCAATTTTTACGATTCAGATCAGAAATCGCAACAGTCCAAGTACTCACTGCCCCGCTCATCTCATTTATAGTGACGTGCAGCCTAGGGTCAATGACTGCTGTCTTGCCGTATCCCGCGGCGAAGGTCCCGTCTGGGCAGGGGGGGGTTCCCCGGACCCCACAATAATTTTGTCGATTTCGTTGAGAGACCAGCCATATAATCCATATTTGTAGTTTCGAAGAGACAAATGCAAGATTGGCCCCGGGGTAGCAGAAGCAGAGGGATAGGGAGGGAGAGGGGAAGGGAGGAGAAATGCGACCGCCTCCGTTGGTAGCTTGTCCAGAATGACCATGGCCATTAATATTGTGTGCACACAACTAAACGAGCGTAATCCCAATGCATTGGTCGCTGTATGACTGTGTTTGTTCGTGACTTTTGATAACAGTGTTTGGATCTGTGCGCGCTTATTGTGGAACAATACAAATGGATGACGATATGAACGGGGAGAAGGCTAAAGTACTTTTGCCTAACCTCGCGTCACCAGGCTCTTCTTGGCGAGAAAGAGCCTGGCTCCGTTCACAATTGATTTTGTCACCCTACCTGGTTCCGGCCTGAGGCCGCCCTAGACAGGAAGGGCAGCGTTTCTAGCTCGTCAACTTTTACGTTAACTTGACAATTTGACACAAGTATCAGAACGGCAAACAACAAAACAAAAGATGGATGTACCGAACTAAGTTTTTGAAGAATTATTTTAGAAACATTGCGGATTCACAATCTCACATCTTTTAAGCCAATACAGAAGCTTTGCATCAGACAATTAATCGAGGAAAGAGACGTCAAGCTAACGGCAACAAAGACGTTTTTTGGCGCACTGCCTTCCGGTGTTAATTCTGGTTCCGGGGTTTACGCCCCATGACAAAAAGCGGGGCTTTTTGTCAGACTAACTTTTGCTTGCTGTCAGACTAACTAACAGCAGCAGACTAACTTTTGCCTGCTGCTGTGGCAGCCGGTGGGTGCGGGAGCACACCGGTGGCGGGACTGAGTCTGTTGTGATTGATGGTACTGGGACTGAGTCGGCGGAAAATAAGGTCAATGGTGAAAAGTAAAAGAGTTGCAAAACCGACTTACAAAGCACGGGTTGAAAAGCTAGAAAACCTGCAAAAAATAAGGAAAAATAAATTAAGTAAAGCTAAAAATCTGAGAAAATCTATGCAGGATTTTATGGAAAATAATGACCTGTTAAAGGTACAAAATGCTTTGGACAAGTGTATCGATCTCTGTGGGGAGGCCAAGGGCACACATGAATTGGTAATGTCAGTAATGCCCATGCCCGATGAGGAGATTGATAAACAAGATACATGGTTTGCAGCAAAAATGCCATTGACAAAAGCCAATGGCAATGGTGGTATTGCTGATGATGTGGGCAATGATGTCAATGGTGTGATCATTGACAATAATGGGGATGGTGGGGTAATAGACGATGTTAACCCTGATGACAGCATCTCCAACATCATCAAAGGTTCCACTAAAAGCAGTACTTGCAGTGGTGGGAGCACAACATCTTCAGCCCGCATTATAGCAGAGGCAGATCGAGCTGCACTTCTGGCTCGGGCAGTAACATTACAGCAAAAGCACGCTTTGGCACAGGAGGAACAGCTCAGACAACATGAGGAACAGCTCAGACGACAGGATGAACAACTCAGACGACAAAAGGAACAACTGGAACCAGGGCCGTAACCAGGAAAAAAATTTGAGTTTTCCCCCCCCCCTTTTTTAGCCATATTTAGAGTAATATATCATTTTAAATCAACATTAGGATTATACTGTTGTGATGTCATTATTCAGTATATTCTCTTTCATGTCACCACCTGCTCAGCTCTCCTGTCAACATAATTGTAACTAACAAACACAAACTGTTTTAGCCAAATTCATATCAAAATGACACCTACAAACACAGGTACACAACCCAAGCCGTACACAACACACAAAGTCATCATCGATAATAAAAAAAACATACAGAGGGACATTTATTTATTCCTGATAGGAACGATTGAAAAATAAAATAAAATATATTATGTTGTTTTTAACTTTACACCACCTCTTTTTGTTACTTATTGGGTCATGAAACTGAAACCATGCATATAGCCACCTGCATACCTGACTTCGGGAGCTTGGCAATTGGCATCATGCATGATTACAATGAGATGCACCCACTTTAAACCTGAATAAAGTAATAAAACCACTAGTAAACCAGTAGGCGGCGCCTGGCCTGCTGTTCAGTGAGTGGCCTGGCCTGGCCTGGCCTGCAAAAAATTTTTTTTTTTTTTTTTTTTTTTTTTTTTTTTGCAGGCTGAAATATTAGGGGAGGTCCGGACCTCCCCGTCCTCATAGCTAGTTACGGCCATGACTGGAACTGGATGGTGAACTAGCTGAATCTGCCGCTAAACTTGCGGTGCTAAAAGCTGCATCAGAATGTGGAAGGAGGTCACGTGCAAAATCAAACGCAATGAATTCATACCTGAAAAGAAATACTGGACAAATGACAACATCCAACATGCTCAATCCAACAGCACAACCATATCAACCCCGCAATCCAGCAGCTATATCATATGCACCCTTGCAAAGGAATCAGTTGACACAAAACAGCAGCTTTCCTCTACAGCTTACAGCCCCAGTGGCAGTGGGGCCAAGTACAATACAGCAGCAACTCACCATTGGAACAAGTCATGCACAGATCAACAAACAGGATTGTTTCACACCTCCAACATATGGACCCACACAACAACAAACTATCATGGTGCAGCCTGCACAGGACAATCAAACCCTCATGAGCTCAATGTCAGGAGACGTTTACACCATCATGCAGCAACAGAACGCAATAACAGCCACTCTCGTGCAACAACAGCGCTCAATGTCCTTACCATCCAGGGACGCAGGGCCGGCCCGCCCATAATGCGAACCAAGCGGCTGCCTAGGGCCCCGGGAGTTGGGGGGGGCCCCCAATTTTTTTTTTTTTTTTTTTTTTTTTTTAATAAACATAGGCTATAATATTATAGGCTGTGTGTGGTAGTTAAAACATAGGTTGACGTTTATTTATGTTTGTAGTTTAAACAAAAACATAAATACTGTAGGCTACATACAACACAAAAGGCTGATATTTACCTTTTGTCGCCACCTGGTGAGTAAATATATATGTAACTAAAACCATTAAAATTGACAACCGGTCCTGCATGTATCTACCGGTCCTTGGCACAAAAAAGGTTGGGAACCCCTGGTTTAACTGACCTGGCAACCCCTATGGCTGCTGGGTTCTACACGCTTGCTTGACACTGATAGGGCTACAAACGAGCGTCATTGTCATGTTTGTTTGTTTTAAATATTCTTCTAAATATGGCTAAAAGTCCAAAAATGTCAAATTTTCTTCGGCGCTGCCCTAGCGGGCAGCACCGAGAGTCCCCTCCTTACAGCACCCCCTACTTAAAAGTACTTCCAGCGCGGATGCCCCCAAACCCCCGCCCCTGGGAGGGGGCCCCTGATCTATATCCTGCTTAGGGCCCCCAGATGGCTAGGGCCGGCCCTGCAGGGACGTCCCTATATTTGATGGAGACCCACTTCAGTACGGAAGCTTCATGAAGGCATTTGAGCATGGTGATGAATCAAAAGCGGACCCTGCAGACTGCTTGTATTTTTTAGAGCAGTTCACAAGAGGACAGCCAAGAGAGCTGGTGAGGAGTTGCCAACACGTGGCTCCTGACAGAGGCTACTCGTTAGCAAAGGAGCTGTTAAAGGAACATTTTGGGAATCAATATAAGATTGCTGCCACTTATATTGAAAAGGCGTTGGCATGGCCAGCGGGGAAGTCGGAGGATGTTAAGGCACTACAATCGTATTCCCTCTTTCTACGCAGTTGTTGCAATGTTATGGAGGAGATTGATTATGTTCAAGATCTCGATATGCCCACCAACATGAGAATGATAATGACAAAGCTGCCATTTAAACTCATGGAAAAATGGAGAACAAAGGTGATGAATGAGGTGTTGGAGAGGCACAACCATCAAGCTGTGTTTAAGGACCTTGTCAACTTTGTTGAACGCCAAGTGAAAATTGTCTCTGATCCGCTCTTTGGAGACATTCAGGATACTTCCGGTGGGCCAGCTGGATTAAAGGGCAATATCAAACTCAAGTCAAATCCCAAATTCAGCCGATATAAAGGTAATAGCTTTGCAACAACGGTTTCACCTGTCAACTCACCTGGCAGTTCATACAAAGACTTCAATACTGCATCTTCTGTTTCAAAAGAGCATGGGGCGATGGTGGATAAGGCAAGTCACATGTGTGTGTTGCTCAAGACGTCACTCTTTGGAAGAGTGTCTGAAGCTAAAGGATAAGAAGCCCAGAGATAAAATTATTTTTCTAAAGGAGAAAGGAATTTGTTTTGGCTGTCTGTGTGGTGGGCACATAAGCAAGAATTGCGACAGGCGCTTAACTTGCAAGGTCTGTGGCCAAAACCATCCCAGCGTGCTCCATATCCATAAACCAAGAGTCAACACAGATAACGATCTATCCAAAGCAACATGTGTCAATCAATCAATCAATCAATCAATCAATCAATCAATCAATCATTTTTAATACATGTCCCAGAAGGGCACTTTGGTTTACAACAGGCAGTAGTGGTTATTAAAAGATACAACATCATTACTAGTTTGAAAGTAATGATGGCACACTTCAGAATTATACAATACATATACATTTGTTGCAATATGTACAGATTCCAAAAGACCATCTACTCCCTGCTGCCAGTCGCAGCGTGCGCTGCGCCCTTTGCAACTAGCTCATCAACAAACGCAAGAGGCTGCTTGTAGAGCGCTATTTTGCAGTGAGACTTCAGGGGGGAGTTTCTTGCGGGCCGACAAGCGAGAGGGGGCGCCGAATGAGATAGGATGTTTGGGTTAGGGGAGGAAAAACAGCATTCCAATTGATTTCCGCTCCAGGCACTAACCACTAACCACTTTCATGCAGAGCGTTAAGTTTCTCCAAAATGTGATCCATCTTGCGATTCAGATCAGAAATCACACCATCGATCTTGCGATTCTGATCAGAAGTCATAACAGTCTGAGTACTCACGGCTCGGCCCACCTCGTTTAACATGTTTAACATGACGGGCAGCTTTGGGCTTTCTTGAGTGGCTCCCATCATTTTTATTTTCCGATAGACTAGGGCAACGCTCAATCCAAGAAGCAAGTGTCCTGCTATCATAAATCCAAATAGATAAACATCTTCGATGTCCTCGACGGAGAGAACGGCCAGGCAGACAACCCGCCACTTCACCCATGAGTCCATCACATAGCCCGCAGAAAAAGTATCGTCAGGGCAGATAGGTTCCCCCGAACCAGCGCTTCTCGTGGATTTTTTTTTGTCAATTGTGTTGAGAGACCAGCTTATCAATTCCATAATTACTTCAGATAGTTTTGAAGAGACAGTGCAAAAGTAGCCGGTCAGGACGAGTGAGCAGGCAGTGGGAGGGAGAGATAGGGAGAGAGAGAAAAAGCGACCGCCTTCCTTGAGAGCTGAACTGCACGCCCGTGTCACGCCCGCTTCTTCCGAAACATGTGGTCATGCAGGGGCCGGAAATGATTGCTTCCTGTCCATTTTACCAGTCAAGGTTAAATCCACCAAGGGAGACAAGACACTGCTCACATACGCATTTCTTGATCCTGGCAGCTCAGCTACATTTTGCTCTGAGAACCTGATGAAGGAGCTGAACCTGTCGGGTAGAAAAACCAGTGTCCTCCTGCGCACAATAGGACAGGAAAAGGTTGTTTCAATGCACGCCTGAAGGGTTTGTTGATCTCTGATCTTGGTAACAACTTCTTTTACAGTCTCCCGGAGGTTTTAACTCAAGCACAAATGCCTGTGACCACCAGCAACATCGTCACACAGGAAGAGCTGGCTAGGTGAAAGGAAATGAAATGAAATGAAAGGAGTTCAGAAGAAAAGGGGATGTCAAGGGAAGACATCCAATTTTTGGAAATCATGAGCAAGTCTGCACAGCTTCAACATGGACACTACAGCCTGAAAATGCCCTTCAGAAAAATCAGCTCGCCCTTCCCAACAATCTCTCTATGGTCAAGCAAAGACTAATTGGATTAAAGAGGAGGTTCAGAAAGGATGAACTGTTTCACAAGGAATACTGCTTTTTCACTGATCATTAAGAAGGGGTATGCAGAGGAAGTGCCCCAGCATCAACTGGATTGTGTAAATGCAAAGGTCTGGTATATTCCCCACCATGGGGTACATCATCCGAAAAAGGGCACTTTGCGTGTGGTGTTCGACTGTGGCGTTGAATTTAAGGGAACTTCACTGAACAGCCAACTCTTACAAGGCCCTAATCTCACTAGTTCGCTGCTCGGAGTCCTCACAAGGTTCAGACAGGATCCAGTAGCCTTCATGGGAGACATACAAGCTATGTTCTATCAAGTAAAGGTTGCGGAAGAAGACAAATACCTGTGGTGGCCTGAGGGCAATATGAGTCAAGAGATTGTGGAATATCGGATGGCTGTTCATCTGTTTGGGGCCGTTTCATATCCAAGTTGTGCTAGTTGGTGCCGTACCATTATTCCCACCTCTCATTTTTCCGACCTCCCAATGTTCCGATTTGACTTCCAGTTCACGTTCAGGCAGCTGCAGGGTGCTGAACCGGGTGTCAGATAAAGTAGGCTACTCGGGCGGAGCCGCGGCCTGCAGCTTGCACTCTGTGATTTCTTGTGTCTATATAATATATCTTGGGCCGGTTGCACCAACTGGTCTTAACTATGCCTGGTCGTAACTCCTACGTCGGTCTTAGTTAAGACCATGGACTTACGCCTGTTGCACCAACACGGCTTATGTCTGGTCTTAACTATGCTGGTCGTAGCAATGCCCGTCCATGTGAATTGCCAGGGAATGCACCCTGATTGGATGATGTTGCAAAAAATGTGCCTCGCGACCTGCTTGGAGCACTGTGCCACTACGCTCTCTCAGCCACTACTGTAAAACACCCTCCCTCCTCTCACCCTCCCTCGCTCCGGGGGGAAAATGGCGGCTATTGAGCAGACAGAGTCAGTCTGAATGAAATTGAATGTAACGTTCCCAATTCTATGTATTAACTTCTAAAAAACTAACGGCAACATTTTGGAAGGCGGGTTAGGTTAACTAGTTAGTTATAATCTAACGTCGTGCTTTCAAAGACGGCGAACTGGCGGTGTTACGACGATGACGGTCAAAAAGGTCTCCGCGGAGATCTCTGTTACAGGCAGGCTCTACGCTTCCTCCTGACGAGGCGTAGGAGTTACGCCTGGTCTTAGTGAAAATAAGGCTTAAGTCGTCTTGGTGCAACCGGCGTAGCTGTTAGGTCGTAAAGTTACGACCAACTTAGCTTAAGACCAGTGTAAGACCAGTTGGTGCAACCAGCCCCTGGTGTGTCTAAATATTAACCAAACCTGAACTATGAACCAAACCGTGAAAGCTACATCTTTCCCACAATCTTGAATTATGAAATTGATTAGAATCGTTTTTGTTAATAAATATTTTCGTTTGGACTTTTACACTTCGGTAACACTTTACAATAAGGGTACATTAATTAAGGGTTAATTATTGCTTAGTTAATGCTTAATAAGCATGAATTAACAGGGTTAGTAAAGCTTAGTAAGCCTTAATTAACCCTTAATTAACATTAACTAATGTGCATTAAGTAAGGGTTGGTTAATGCTTAATAAGCATTAATTAACACACCATAATTAACATGACTAGTAGTGCTTAATAAGCATCCATTAACCCTTAATTAACGTTAATTTGAGGTTTGCTGGTTCCGTTTCTTCATGTGGCCCTAATTTATATGCATGTTCTATAAGCATTACTTAACTGTAATTAACCATATATTAATGCTGTTTGTGACCCTTATTGTAAAGTTGCAAACATATATCCCTTAAGTAACACTTAATAAAAGCTTGAGTGTGCCTAATAAGCATTACTTACCTGTAATAAACCATGTATTAATGCTCTTTGTGACCCCTATTGTAAAGTTGAAAACATGTATGCCTTAACTAACACTACATTAATGCATTAAAGTGCTGAATAAACATTACTTATCTGTAATTAACCATTTATTAATGCTCTTTGTGACCCTTATTGTAAAGTTGAAAACATGTATGCCTTAACTAACACTTCATTAACACATTAAAGTGCTGAATAAACATTACTTATCTGTAATTAATCATTTATTAATGCTCTTTGTGACCCTTATTGTAAAGTTGAAAACATGTATGCCTTAACTAACACTTCATTAACACATTAAAGTGCTGAATAAACATTACTTATCTGTAATTAACCATTTATTAATGCTCTTTGTGACCCTTATTGTAAAGTTGAAAACATGTATGCCTTAACTAACACTTCATTAACACATTAAAGTGCTGAAAAAACATTACTTATCCGTAATTAAGCTTTTTCTAATGTTCTTTGTGACCCTTATTGTAAAGTTGAAAACATATATGCCTTAACTAACAGTTTATAAACTTATTAAAGTGCTGAAAAACATTACTTATCCGTAATTAACCATTTATTAATGCTCAGTGTGACCCTCATTGTAAAGTTGAAAACATCCCTTGAATAACAACAAGCGTAAGAGTGCTGAATAAGCATTACTTAACTGTAATAAACCATTTATTAATGTTCTTTGTGACACTTGTAAAGCTGAAAACATGTATCACTTAAGGAACATTTCATAAAAGCACAAGAGTGCTGAATAAGCATTACTTAACCGTAAATAACCATCTATTAATGCTCTTTAACAATAACAGCGCCCTGGAAGCCGAATCAACAGCCCTCGGAGCAGAGCTTCCGCAATTCCGTTATGACACGTTGTGATGTGAAAAGCGTCACAGCAGAACGTTTTGCCAGAGGATGAACTGGGAGCTCTCCGTCTGGAAAACATGTAGCAAAGGTAAACATTGCCCATCTGCTTATATCAACGAGCATTATAATGATACAAAGTGAGTTGATAATCGGCAAATGAATGCTCTTTGATGACTGGAGCATATGTACAGTAATTCTGAATAATAATAATAATAATAGAATATTAATATAAATGAGCATGGACAAGTACCAGATTTTCAGAATGACCAGAGCCCTTAAAAATGTATGACAGCAATGAAATTAGACAACACAGAGTTTTGGCTTTTAGCAAGATTATCTTAGTAAGAGTTAGATGAATTTAAAGCCTTTTGTTTGTAAACATGAATTCAGTACTTCAGCTTTTCACAGTTGACAATTTATAATTCCCCAAAAATAATAAAGTGCGCCCACAAATAAAATATGTTGTCCCTTCAGTCCAAAAAATAAAATAAAAAATAGTTTGGGGCCAAAAGTCGATGGGTGTCTGTACGCGTCCCGATGAAGTTCATCCGCTGGACTGTGTGTGTAACGACCGCTCCAGTCGTACAGCAGGTTAGTCCTTGATGCTACTGCAGTGAATGTGTGGATTGCTCTCCTAGATGCTCAGTGGTGGCTCGCCATCCCAGTCGACTGGGAGATCTGTAGTCTCGCTGTATTCCCCTGGATCCTGGGATTAATTCTGGAAGTCCCCGTCTACAAAAATCTGACCTATGACAAGGTCACACCATTTCTCTCAATTACTATTCTGTAATCAAATCAATTGGTACAGGCTACAATATTTATAAAATTTGTGTAATATCCCAGTAAACCAATAGTAATTCAATCTACAAGCTACAATGTAGGGATGTTCATCAATAATCGATAATTGATAGTGGAGGAATGAATTCGATCACGTGGAATTTTTATCGATTTTTCTGGACTAGGTTTGGGTGGAATTCGTTCCTCCTCGCCCCACTCCATTGCACAGCCGACTAACGTGAGGTGGAACTTCATATAGCCTCTAGTTTAAAACAAAACTGCCGACACAAACAAACGCACCCAGTGGTCTGTGGACCTCAGCGAGGCTGTTATAACTATGACACTTCGCACACTTCTCTCCTAATTTTCAACAAAGTGTGAGTAGCGGTACACGTGTTTAAGTGAATTCAAGTCGTTTTATTTGTTTATAATGTTATGAACTATTAAGTAGCAGCAGTCAGCATGGACTCAGCTAGCCTTTAGCTGCTAACGCCCACCTGAATCAATTCACACACATCTCGGCAAATAATAATATCCACGCTTCGGACTCTGAGAGCAGCTGGATGGAACTCGACCATCAGGACAGATGAGGTTTTTGTCGCAAGTTTATAAGCCTGGAAGCCGCGGCCGGTGAGCTGCCTGAGTTCTACATTCAAAATGTGAGTACAGTAGCCTAGCTAGCTAGTGTAAGGCTGTGTGACTGTGGTTGTCAACGTTACCGCAGGCGCACTCATGACGTAAGGACGCGCCAAGCGGCCTCTTGATTTGACTCTTGTGCTGTCAGCTAAGCTGGAAGACGCCGATTGCCTTACATCATGTAACCCAGGGGCACTCAATTAAAATTCATAGAGGTCCAGTTAGAGAAAATGTCCTGATTGCAGTAGCCTAATTGCTTTCTTTGGTGAGCTCTTGGCTCCGTGGCGCTCAGTTTGCAATGTGGTTGGTATCAATGTGTGTGTGTTACGTTCTCAATTGTCCGATAAACACGGGTGCGTCAGATTAGTTCCGCCTCTAGACTACGAGATTAACGGTAGGACGGTAGGACCAAAACAAAAATAAAATTATAGCTGCTGCGCAGCAATGAGTCGTGGCTGGGCAAGTCAAGCTCAAAGCCTTGAGCTCAAAGCGTTGAGACCGCTATAATATTATTTTTGTTTTGGTCCTACCGTCCTACCGTTAATCTCATAGTCTAGAGGCGGAACTAATCTGACGCACCCGTGTTTATCGGACAATTGAGAACGTAACACACACACTCCTTGATACCTAACCACATTGCAAACTGAGCGCCACGGAGCCAAGAGCTCACCAAAGAAAACAAATAAAAGATTAAACTCTGAACCTGCAGCCTAGAGGAAGGAGGACCTAGAAGCAAGACATTTTATCCCCTTTAGTAACAAGCAGCCTACCAGGTACGTTTAGAGTTTTAAGTTCGTTTCTGTTTGATACATGTGTTCTGTGCTGTGCTAATGTGCTAGCTAGCATGCTAATGTTGGTATAGTTGTCACTGGTTGTGGTGATTGTTTGAGGCTAATTTTTGGCGTATTTCCTCTTGTGGTGGTACAAGGAGTGATTAAGCACATTGCTAGCTAATGCCTCTGTTTTGTTTATATGAGTTACTAGTTACAGTAACTATGGTTCTGTGACTAAGCACATTATCTAATGCGTATATTTTTTTTATAAAGTTACTCTGTATCTGCAGTTCCTGATACTTGAATTACATTTACACAATTTACATTTTGTTTGATTAAATTATGAATTAATGTAACTGCACTTTTGATACCTGAGAGTATAGATCCACACATTGTTGTACAACTAAAATGAGATTCAAATGTAAGTTATACAGTATGTAGGTTTACTGCAATAATACATTCCTTTTATTGTCACTGTAGTAGGGATGTTCATTTTGAATCAATTTCCATAATCGAAATTCGGGAAAATAAACGATTGATTATCGATAGCGTAATAATAATAATGATTTTTTTTTTTTTTTTTTACTCTGGTCTGTTGCGCGTTCTCGGCCAGGTATAATGGCGTTGCCACTGTGTAGTAAGAATATCAGACACTAGCGCTGTGGCCAGGTAAACAAACATGTTACATGATGTAAGGCAATCGGCATCTTCCAGCTTAGCTGACAGCACAAGAGTCAAATCAACAGGCCTGAGCTCGGCGCGTCCTTACGTCATGAGTGCGCCTGCGGTAACGTTGACAACCACAGTCACACAGCCTTAAGCTTCTGGCATACTCTTTGCGCCCAGCCAAGCGCATAGGGCGCGCGGCGATTATGACGTCATCGCACGAGGCGTGTCGGGGGGCGAGGCCTGAGCGCAGCGCGGCGCGTCCATGGAGATTTTTCTATCAGCGCGTCGGGTTTTGCTGCCTGTGCCTGTGAGATCTCCGTGGTAGGCTATCAGCGGATATCTGCTGTGATTGAGTCCTCACCGTCGTACAGTCGCCTTCAAAGCATGATGTTCGATTATAACGAACTAGTTGTGTGGCTAAGCCTTCCCAAATGTTGAGGGTAATTTTTTAGAATTTAATATATAGAATTGGGAACGCTACATTCAATTTCATTCAGACTGCCTGGCACTGATCGCCGCCATTTCTGGAGCACTCACTATGTTCTGTTTTGGCCTGCGCAGAGTGCGCGCGCCCTCCGTGGAGCCCCGCATCCAGCACGTGCGCGAAGAGTATGCTAGAAGCTTTACACTAGCTAGCTAGGCTACTGTACTCACATTTTGAAAGTAGAACTCAGGCAGCTCACCGGCCGCGGCTTCCAGGCTTATAAACTCGCGACAAAAACCTCATCTGTCCTGATGGTCGAGTTCCATCCAGCTGCTCTCAGAGTCCGACGCGTGGATATTATTATTTGCCGAGATGTGTGTGAATTGATTCAGGTGGGCGTTAGCAGCTAAAGGCTAGCTGAGTCCATGCTGACTGCTGCTACTTCATAGTTCATAACATTATAAACAAATAAAACGACTTGAATTCACTTAAACATGTGTACCGCTACTCACACTTTGTTGAAAATTAGGAGAGAAGTGTGCGAAGTGTCATAGTTATAACAGCCTCGCTGAGGTCCACAGACCACTGGGTGCGTTTGTGTCCGCGGCGCATGCCGTTGTGAATTCCCCATGTTTTAAACTAGAGGCTATATGAAGCTCCACCTCACGTTAGTCGGCTGTGCAATGGAGTGGGGCGAGGAGGAACGAATTCCACCCAAACCTAGTCCGCAAAAAACAAAACAAAAATCAATAGAAATTCCACGTGATCGAATTCATTCCTCCACTATCAATTATCGATTATTGATGAACATCCCTATACTGTAGCTTGTAGATTGAATTACTATTGGTTTATTGGGATATTACACAAATTTTATAAATATTGTAGCCTGTACCAATTGATTTGATTACAGAATAGTAATTGAGAGAAATGGTGTGACCTTGTCATAGGTCAGATTTTTGTAGACGGGGACTTCCAGGATGAATCCCAGGATCCAGGGGAATACAGCGAGACTACAGATCTCCCAGTCGACTGGGATGGCAAGCCACCACTGAGCATCTAGAAGAGCAATCCACACATTCACTGCAGTAGCATAAAGGACTACCCTGCTGTACGACTGGAGCGGTCGTTACACACACAGTCCAGCGGATGAACTTCATCGGGACGCGTACAGACACCCATCGACTTTTGCCCCCAAACAATTTTTTCTTTTATTTTTTGGACTGAAGGGACAACATATTTTATTTGTGGGCGCACTTTATTATTTTTGGGGAATTATAAATTGTCAACTGTGAAAAGCTGAAGTACTGAATTCATGTTTACAAACAAAAGGCTTTAAATTCATCTAACTCTTACTAAGATAATCTTGCTAAAAGCCAAAACTCTGTGTTGTCTAATTTCATTGCTGTTATACATTTTTAAGGGCTCTGGTCATTCTGAAAATCTGGTACTTGTCCATGCTCATTTATATTAACACATTCACTGCCAACAGTTTTTTTTTTACTGTAGGTAGCTTCTGCCAAGGTTTTTTTTGAGGATTCTGGCTCATCTTTCAAGAGCCGAGGATTATTTTCTGCTAGGAATTTGTGAACACAAAATATCTCAAAAAAACTAATAGAATGTGTGCTTTCTCTGTCTAAAAGAGTTAGTTTGTAGAGTTAGTAGTTATGTAGGCATTAGCAGTTGAATACAGCATGGTTTCAGCGTCTGAAAAGGAAAGTTGAGATAAATGCCTTTTTGTGAAATTCGATAGAACAGTCACTTTAACCATTTATTTTTGGCATCAGTAACACATCAGACATCTAAACAAGTTCTGAACAGTAATTTCCTCCATAACACCACCCCCACCCCCCTCTCCTTCAAACTCCTCCCTCCGTGTGTGTTCTCCTCCTCCCTCCGTGGCTCTGCAGCGGGTGTGTCACAAGCGAGTTTCTGCTGTCTGTGCTGCCTGCCTGCTGGCGGCCGCTCTTTGGGCGAGTCTGGATGGGGCTCGTTCGTTTCTGGGTTTTCGGTTGTGAGCTCAGCTGGAATGAAGCTGCGTGCGATTCTGGGCTTTCTGCTGGTGTTTCAAAGTGTGTTGCACCCATAATCTATTATGCAAATTTGCAATCCCCCACCGCCAGCTCCCAGCGCAAAAGCGAAAGCGTTTTCGCCAATCCATTTTCATGAGAATGGCTTCCTCACGCTGCTGTTTTTGCTTGGCTTCCTCTAGTCTGGAGATCACTGTTGCCACTTAGTGGGTCGGTAAAATAGGTTATACACATTCAATAGCTCTCATATTTTTATAGGAGATGTAAAAGGGTTTGATCCACGTCCCACCGTCAAATTTTTTTTTTTTTTTTTTGACGAGATAACTCGTCAACGGCAGTCAACGGTTGGATTTTTTTTACGAGATATCTCGTCGACGGCAGTGAACGTGTTAATATTCTATTATTATTATTATTATTCAGAATTACAGTACATATGCTACAGTCATCAAAGAGCATTCATTTGCCGATTATCAACTCACTTTGTATCATTATAATGCTCGTTGATATAAGCAGATGGGCAATGTTTACCTTTGCTACATGTTTTCCAGACGGAGAGCTCCCAGTTCATCCTCTGGCAAAACATTCTGCTGTGACGCTTTTCACATCACAACGTGTCATAACGGAATTGCGGAAGCTCTGCTCCGAGGGCTGTTGATTCGGCTTCCAGGGCGCTGTTATTGTTAAAGAGCATTAATAGATGGTTATTTACGGTTAAGTAATGCTTATTCAGCACTCTTGTGCTTTTATGAAATGTTCCTTAAGTGATACATGTTTTCAGCTTTACAAGTGTCACAAAGAACATTAATCAATGGTTTATTACAGTTAAGTAATGCTTATTCAGCACTCTTACGCTTGTTGTTATTCAAGGGATGTTTTCAACTTTTTCAACATAATGTTTTTCAGCACTTTAATAAGTTTATGAACTGTTAGTTAAGGCATATATGTTTTCAACTTTACAATAAGGGTCACAAAGAACATTAATAAATGCTTAATTACGGATAAGTAATGTTTTTTCAGCACTTTAATGTGTTAATGAAGTGTTAGTTAAGGCATACATGTTTTCAACTTTACAATAAGGGTCACAAAGAGCATTAATAAATGGTTAATTACAGATAAGTAATGTTTTTTCAGCACTTTAATGTGTTAATGAAGTGTTAGTTAAGGCATACATGTTTTCAACTTTACAATAAGGGTCACAAAGAGCATTAATAAATGGTTAATTACAGATAAGTAATGTTTATTCAGCACTTTAATGTGTTAATGAAGTGTTAGTTAAGGCATACATGTTTTCAACTTTACAATAAGGGTCACAAAGAGCATTAATAAATGGTTAATTACAGATAAGTAATGTTTTTTCAGCACTTTAATGTGTTAATGAAGTGTTAGTTAAGGCATACATGTTTTCAACTTTACAATAAGGGTCACAAAGAGCATTAATAAATGGTTACTTACAGATAAGTAATGTTTATTCAGCACTTTAATGCATTAATGAAGTGTTAGTTAAGGCATACATGTTTTCAACTTTACAATAAGGGTCACAAAGAGCATTAATACATGGTTTATTACAGGTAAGTAATGCTTATTAGGCACACTCAAGCTTTTATTAAGTGTTACTTAAGGGATATATGTTTGCAACTTTACAATAAGGGGTCACAAACAGCATTAATATATGGTTAATTACAGTTAAGTAATGCTTATAGAACATGCATATAAATTAGGGCCACATGAAGAAACGGAACCAGCAAACCTCAAATTAACGTTAATTAAGGGTTAATGGATGCTTATTAAGCACTACTAGTCATGTTAATTACGGTGTGTTAATTAATGCTTATTAAGCATTAACCAACCCTTACTTAATGCACATTAGTTAATGTTAATTAAGGGTTAATTAAGGCTTACTAAGCTTAACTAACCCTGTTAATTCATGTTAATTCATGCTTATTAAGCATTAACTAAGCATTAATTAACCCTTAATTAATGTACCCTTATTGTAAAGTGTTACCGGGAAGGTTAATGCAAGAACCAGATTGTTAGCAAGGAAGGCCAATCTCTTAGACAGAGACAGCATTAGGCTATTAGCAAACAGCCTTGTGCAGCCTCACCTTGATTATGGCTCTTTGGCATGGTACAGCGGGCTGACAAAGGGTAGTAAACAAAAACTCCAGGTAACTCAGAACAAGCTGGTCAGGGTGGTTTTGGGTTTCGGTCCACGTGACCACGTGGGCAGGAACCAACTACAAGAATTAAACTGGCTACCTGTGGAGGCCAGGGTGGCACAGATTAGACTTACAATGGTCCATAAGAGAGTCATGGATAGGGCCCCAGTATACCTCACAAACTACCTGACCAGAGTAGGAGAAGCACACAGCCACAGCACCAGAGCTAGCCGAGCCAAACTACAGTCAGTTAGGTGCAAACGGAAAATTGGCCAATGTTCCTTTGCTTTCCAGGGGCCCAGTGAATGGAATCTGCTCCCACTGGATATTAAGGAGGCCTCAAGTCAAAGCACCTTTAAAGTTAAACTTAACAGGTGGCTGCTAGATAGGGTTCCTGAGTAAGGGACTAGGCAGAAATGGCGTGTTGTATTAATTAGTCTTCTTTTGTTATGCTGTAATGTTTTAGTACTAGATAGCCAGATTTTATTATGAAACTACAGTATGTGTGGTGCAATGTCTGTATATTTAATGTACTGTATGTCTAAGACCAAGGACCACAACGGAATTAAGTTTTTATCTACTTTTTGTGTTATCCTTGATGCCTTTTTTTTGGAATTGCATGTACATTTAATGTATGGCATTTTTTTTTTAAACGGATCATCAAATAAATGTTCCAGATAATACAATCTATCTTGGCAGCTATTTGTCTTATCCTCAATACCATGCTGAAATGCCTTCATAAATGGCTGATAATTTAGAGGATTGCCATCGAAAGTTGGAATCTCCCTAGCAGGAAGTGAAGTCTGTTTATGCTGAAGGACCAATAGATCAGCAATATCATTTTGTCTCTGCATTACAGCAAAATTATCATCATTCATTACTGTAGCTGTCGGCGGAGGGCTTGTTATTGCTGTTGGTCGAGCACTTGTTATTGTTGTTTGTTGAGGGATTGTTATTGTTGTTGGTTGAGGGATTGTTATTGTTGTTGGTTGAGGGATTGGTTTTGTTCTTAGTTGAGGGATTGTTATTGTTGTTGGTTGAGGGATTGGTTTTGTTCTGAGTCGAGGGATTGTTATTGTTGGTTGAGGGATTGTTATTGTTGGTTGAGGGATTTGATCTGCATTATCTGATTGCCTTGTTTCTGGGTTTACAAGCTTTTGTAGTGAGGTCTCCAGACCATAGTTCAAGCAGAAGGCCACTCACGCGTAATCCGATCTCAACGTGGTCAAAAATCCTAGTATGACGTCTGCTATGACGTCAAACATGACGTCAGTTAATCCTCATATATATAGCAAGGGTTCTACGTCACCTCTCTCTCTCTGGCCGATCATAGCAGCAGCAGCCCACGGCAGTCCATCTCCCTTGAAGCCGGCCTCCGAAGCGTTGTTTTGCGGCTGTTTTGCACCACATCTGCAGACCGAATCAGCACCCACTCCTGGCATGTCGGATCCCGAGCCAGAGCAGTCCTGGACAGTGACGACAGCTTAAACAACGATACCCCGTTCCGGATCAGCCACGGAGCGTATTTGCCCTCCGAGACGCCTGACGACACCGGCGAAGCGGCCGTGCCACAGGCCGCCAACGTAGCCACAATGAGAAGGCACGGGGCGCGCCACTGCGACGGGCCGCGCCACAGCTCAGCAGCCGTTCCTGTCCCGGGTGTTCAGGCGTCCAGCCCCAGGCTTCTCCTCCAAGCAGGCATCACAGGCCGTTCCATTCCACGTCGCTGTGGTCAGTTGCACGGCAGGCGCAGACCCCTCTGCTATCACCGGCAGTTAAGTCTTTACTTTAACCGTAAATAAACGGGAGGTTGCGTGAGTAAAAGACGTCACGTCGCTGCCTGATGACGGTGACGTTATCACCAGCCCATGCAGGCGCCCTCCTCTGCCTCAAGAGCAGCGCCACTGGCCAATGGAGTCAAGCGCCAAAGCATTTGCCATGCATGCCGATTGCTAAATAAAGTTTGTCTAATCCTACCAACTGGCCTCTCCTGATTGAAATGGTGTTTTGGGAATTGTTCCAATCCCCTTATATTTAATTGGAGAAGAAGATAATTCTGAATCTGGTTCCATTGACACCTCAGGTTTTTCTTGATAACCTTCCAGATACACATTCATGGCGTCACTTTCCGTTTGTAGTTCAAACAGTGGTGGGTTTTGTGAATCAGACTCAAAGGTTTCCAGAACTTTCAATCTTGTATCAGATTCAGCCAGGCTCATTTCCAACTCCATTTGCTCCATTCTGGTTTGCAGTTGAGCCTTCTCCATGTCCAGTGCATGCTTTTCTTTTAATCCTGCTGCACGGACTAGCAGAGCAGCTTTCTCTGTGGCGATTTTAATGCGGGCTGAGATAACAGAAGAAGTTTTTGAGTGCTTTGAGGAGCTTTTTGAACTTTTTGAAGAATGTGAGTGCCTTGATGTCATGGAAATGCTGTCATGGGGTCCAACAAGCAGCTGAGGGTCCGTTTGAGATTGTTTCCACATATCCACATCCTTCAGAAAATCCCTGTATGTGGACATCTTTGGCTCAAACCATTTCACTTTGTCCTCCTCCTTTAATTCCTCAGACAATTGCATTTGAACAGATCCATGTATCTCCACAAATTCATTGAGTGACTTTTGGAATATTGCAACACCTTCATTCACCTGTTCAGTATTTCCATCAGGCACCAGTAACGCTTTAATTTCATTCATCTTGCGTGTGCAAGCCGCAAGTTTCCCTTTGCGGCTATTTTTGAGTGATTTGAACGTCTAAGATGACGTCAGACAGGTCTAGGTTGAGTTGGTCAAGTTTGAGTAAAAAATCAGAGGAGTCACGGACGTAGGCTGGTAGTGTATGGACGAATGGTTGGATGTGGTGATCAAAATATTGTGATAGAGGTTCAAGAAGGGACTCATTGCCAGAAACAATAGGATGTCCAGGACATGGTGTTTTATTTTTGTGGATTTTAGGCAGTAGATAGAGTATAGGGGTCCTATGGTGTTTGCGGAGTAGGAATCTGTGGTCACGTTTAGTGATGTGGCCAGATTGGAGGGCCGTGTCAATTATGGATTTAATGCCATTGCGGGTGGGCGTGCCAGGGGGGACTGCCCCCTAGTCCGACACCTCACGAGACCGACACCTCATGGTTTTGGGTTAGGGTCTGGGGGAGGTTAGGTTTAGGCATGGGGGTGGGAGAGGTTAGGTTTTGGGTTAGGGTCTGGGGGAGGTTAGGTTTAGGGTTAGTGAAAAACGGGGAATATAGAACCCGGGGAACATAGAACCCGGGGAACATAGACATGATCCCCTGTCCAATGCCTCTTTTTTCGGACTCGTGAGGTGTCGGACTCGTGAGGTATCGGACTAGTGCCATGGCACCGTGCCAGGATCATTCTGTAGTCTGACATAAGTGTTGGTGTCAGAGAGCTGTCTGGTGGCTTCTGCTAAATAGTCAGTGTAGTCCTGTAGCACTACGGCTCCACCCTTATCGGCGGGGCGAATGACAATAGAGTCGTCATGTTGTAGTTCATTCAGAGCTGTTCATTCCCTGTGGGTGATGTTCTGTTTGACAAAGGGAATGCTCTGTTCTAATTTGGTGATGTCCTGGTGAATAAGTTTGCTGTAGGTGTCTATGGCAGGGTCAATATTGCCAGGGGGTATATACCTTCCACACTCCCAGCATCACGCAACGCACCATTGACTCCCTGCCTCCCCCCGTCGGACACTTCCCTTGCGCACACTGCTCATGTTGCGCACAGTCACTCAGACTCAAAACGTTCACTACCCCGGACAATCAGACTTACAAACTGAAACACCTCACCACCTGCGCATCGCAGGGGGTAATATATGCCATCAGTTGCCCGTGCCCCTTCATATACATCGGGAAGACTACCCGCCCATTGCGCACACGGATCACTGAGCACAAAAGTGCTTTTCGCCGTGGTGACACCAAGCCCCACTAGTCGAACATTTTTTGAGCAAATCACATATTGACATTGATCTCCGCTTCTGGGCTATTGACCTTGTCAAGCAGCACCCGAGAGGCGGCGATTTGGATAGAGCGCTCCTCCAGCGCGAGACACGCTGGATTCATGCACTCCACACAACCGCCCCCCACGGCCTCAATGAAGATTTTGATCTATCATGTTTCCTATAGTCTAACACCTATATCTGCTCCCTCCGTTAACATGCTTCACATGTTCTAACTGTAGATTGCTTTGTGATGTGCTGTGTATCCGCTTGATGTCTCCACATCAGTGCATTAGTCGCACTATTATTTATAGCCTATGTGTGTTTTTTGCCAATAGCCTATATTGCATACCATTGTGATATGACTTATAGCCTACTTCTGTATATAGAACCCAGTGTGCTATTTCTAGGTCTGTATTCCTCTCTATCCTATACATTTCTGTTGTTTGACGTGGCTCACACGTCACAGTATCATTTCCGTGTGCCACGTCAGCTCACCTTGTGCCACGTATTGCTTTTATACAGGTGCGGCAACCAACTTTTTCCGCCTACAGCCTGACGAAGACCAGAGGTTGAAACGCGTTGCGTCCCTTGTGCCCTTGTCCTATCTTGAAGATGTACTTTGTATTAACTGAATAAGTATAACTGTACATTACTTCTTTATTAAATTCTTCTATAAGCATCAAGAAGCTCATTTTTTCTATTTACTGATAAACTTATACAAACATCACTGAAGGAAGCCTTCCATCAATATCAGCAACAGATGGCTAAGGATGAGACTCAAAAACACACACAAAAATAAAATAAATAAACTTCATTATGATTTATTTTTATTGCTTCTCTGGCCTATTATTTAAGGTTTAATAAAACGGTTTGAGAATATATTTAAATTGTACGAAATAATGTTTTGCACAATAGCAGACCCGCTTGAGGGTCGTGTATATTTCATATGCCTGCCTGATCGCAATTATGCGGTCATCAGTACAATTCCCAGTGGGTCAGCCAGTTAGTTCAGTGCTGCCGGAGCAGGTCGGGGTTAAGTATGTTCACTCAAAGACTGATCACAGCTATGCACGATATAACAATAATACCTGACGCGATCTTCTACAACAGTGATTCCAAAACTGTGGGCCGTGGAGGTGCTGCAGGTGGGCCGTGCGTGGTTTGCCAACACTCTATTATTATATTATTTTTATTATACTATTTTCGCGGGCAATCAAATGGCTGTAGCAGGGTCATTTTTAAAGCTACAGTGGAGATCCTGTTATCTGAAGAAATTAGAAGACCTAAGGCATCCATTGGTATGAAGCATAATATGCTAGATTGTCGGGAAGGGGGGTAAATAACGCTCCAAACATAGGTTAAATTTGGGCGAGGGAAAACTATATTTCAAAGGGGTTCCTTGACCTTTCAGCTCAATTTATCTGAATGAAAATTGGTTTATTGGGTACCACAAGTCTCCCCTTTACAGATAAGCTAGCATTTTTCACAGCCTAGCATTAATAGCTTGTGGATTGATTTCCTCTGTTGTTGCTCATCACATTTTGTTTCAACAAATGTGTTATGCTGACAATCTGCTTTTGGGTATTTTGCCAAAAGTATGTGGATGGATTATTAATTTCCCTTAGGCCCAAATTCACATGCTCTGTTAATTAAATAAAACATAAATAATATAAAAAACATATAGGGAAATACATCATCTTGTGTGTTGATCAGAGTTGTGATTAAAGGGTTGGGTGGGCCCCGGAAGATTTTCAGATTTCAAAGTGGGCCGTGGCATTCTTAAGTTTGGGAACCCCTGTTGTACAAGACAAGTGTTATGCAGCCTTCTACATGCTGCATCATCACTTTATCCATAATCCCAGTAAAGAAGCTCTTCAGGGCTATCAGGGCTTTTATACAATCATTACCAGTGCATGTTGTCTGAAAAGTTCTCCAAAGTAGTTTAAATGCATGAACATAACAAACAGCAAGAGAAGTGCAGCTAGCTGCTTGGTTAACATATAATTTGCTGGTGCAACCAATAAAGCACAGCTAGCAGCTGGGAATCAGCAAAGTGTGAATCTGTCTTTCATTAGTTGCATGAAACTCCTGGTTGAGTAATAATAACAGATTCTACAACAGCTACCTTATACCTTACACCCAGGCAGGAACTGCTTGTCCAGCCACCAGTAATGAGCTGAATTGAGTCCATGGGAATGTGTCAATTATCAGGAAATGTTTGCATTACTCACCTTTCATTGATGTCATCTGTCATTGATTAATTCAGAAACTGCTGCCATCAAACAACTCAAAACCATTCTGCGGGAGAGGTTTCACTATCTGTTGGAGGCGACTGCTAAAGGAAACCCAACACCTCTGAATCAGATCTACACAGTGCTTTACCTCATAGTGGGATTGACTGAAGAGGTCAATTATGAACATGAGGTCATACAGGTAGAAGCAGCATCCAGAAACCAGAGAACAGGAACAACAATCAAATGTGAAGACATCTTTAAACCCTTACCTGGAAGAGACAAACCACCCAGAACATTGTTGACCAACGGAAATGCTGGCATTGGGAAAACAGTCTTAACACAGAAATTCACTCCGGACTGGGCTGAAGACAAAGCCCACCAGGATATACAGTTCATATTTCCCTTCACTTTCCGAGAGCTGAATCTGCTGGAAGAGAAAACGTTCAGCTTGGTGGAACTTATTCATAAGTTCTTTAATCCTGTCGCAGAAATCCACAAGTTTGACAAGTTCCAGGTGGTGTTCATCTTTGATGGTCTGGATGAGTTCTTCTAGACTTCTTGAAGAACGAGGTCCTGACTGATGTCACAGAGTCAACCTCATTGGATAGGCTGCTGACAAACCTCATCAATGGGAATCTGCTTCCTATGGCTCACCACTGGATAACCACACGACCTACAGCAGCCAATACGATCCCTCTCCGGTACATTCACATGGTGACAGAGGTGAGAGGGTTCACTGATCCACAGAAAGAGGAGTACTTTAATAAGAGATTCAGAGATGATGAGGACCAGGCCGGCAGGATCATCTCCCACATCAAGACTTCACGAACCCTCCACATCATGTGCCACATCCCAGTCTTCTGCTGGATCACTGCTAATGTTCTGGACCATATGCTGGAAACCAGTGAGGGAGGAGACCTGCCCAAGACCCTGACTGAGATGTACATCCACTTCCTGGTGGTTCAGTCCATACGGGCAAATGCCAAGTATCATGATAAAGAGGAGACAGATCCACACTGGACTATAGACAGCAGGGCGATTATTCTCTCTCTGGGAAAACTGGCTTTTGAGCAGCTGGAGAAACACAACCTGATCTTCTATGAAACTGACTTGAAAGAGTGTGGCATTAAGGTCACATCAGCCTCAGTCTACTCAGGAGTGTTCACACAGCTATTTAAGGAGGAGCGTGGACTGTACCCGGTTTGCGGCAAGGTGTTCTGCTTTGTCCATCTGAGCATTCAGGAGTTTCTGGCTGCTGTGTACATGTTTCACTGTCACACAAACAGGGATGAGGAAGTGCTGAAGAAATTCCGATTTGGATATGAATATATATATGGCGACGACGACGACGACGACGACGACGACGAAAAATACAAACTGACTAGTGACTTCCTGGACAGGGCCATGCACAAATCCCTGGACAGTTACAATGGTCATCTGGACCTCTTTGTTCGCTTCCTTCATGGCGTCTCACTGCCGTCCAGCCAGAGACTCTTAGGAGGCCTTCTGGGTCAGACAGGGTGCACTCCAGAAAGCATCCAGATAACCATCAACAACCTGAAGTGGATGCAACATGACGATATCTGTCCTGACAGAAGCATCAACATCTTCCATTGTTTGATGGAGATGGGTGACCAGTCAGTACATCATGAGATCCAGCAGTTCCTGAAGTCAGAGAATAGATCAGAGGAACTCTCTGAGATCCACTGCTCAGCTCTGGCCTACATGCTGCAGAGGTCAGAGAAGGTTCTGGATCTGTTTGACCTGGAGGCCTTCAACACATCAACGGAGGGACGACTGAGACTGATCCCAGCTGTGAGGAACTGCAGGAAGGCTCGGTTAGTCCTGATGTGAATGCCAACAGTATAGAACAGTGTAGGGCCACCTTCACCTGACACGATTACAATATACTGTAGATCTACAGTTTTATGTCAAACAGCTCAGCCCTCTCTTGGGCTTTGTCTGTTGCAGTGTTTCTCAAACTTTTTCAGACCAAAGGACTCAGGGACCACCTAACTCCCCAAACATCACCAAAAACAATAGGCCTACTACTTCAACTGTAAATGACAAATTACAGGCTAATTAAATGACAAATAGCATTAAGGCTGTACAATTAATCACATTTTTGGCTTCTTTATTTTAGTTAGTCCATTTACCTTTTTTTTACATTTATTTCTCCTTTTCAGTTCAAATACATTCAAAGTTTAAAGGAAGCTTTTTCAAGTTCAATAAATGTACAATGTTGCCAAAGTCAAATAGGCTATCTGTTGCAATCTTAAAGTTGCATTAAGTGATGGTTTTGTGCTCAAATAAGTGTTAAATGGCTCTATATTCTGACAGCAATCACTGAAATAGAGTGTTTGGTCAGTAACTTGGAACTCCCAACCCCCCGCTGTAGGCCTACTCTGTCTCTCTCCTGTGGCCCTGCAGGCAGAGTGGATGTATCTCCGCAACCGTAACTCGTGGCGTTATTATGGCGTTGGATTCAGGGTGAAAAAATACATACATGTATAGTCCTTAATAGGCATTGCGATCTGACATTCCGTTTCCCAGAAAATGTAAACATTTCTCTGATTGGATAGTGGGAGGCGTAAAAAAAGGAAAAAAAGATAAATCTACTCGCAGACCACTAGGGGGCGCCACTGGTACCCTGAAAAGCTTTTTCATTGGTGCCTATATGGCCACAACCACCACCGGCGGTGCCAATATCCGCAGGGCGTGTTACTGCTTCTGGGTTCTCCTTGTTCCCCCTCTTGGTGTAACATAAGAGAAGGAGAGGAGAATATAGAATGGAGGTTGCCTAGGTCACTCTGTCTTCCCTGTCTGGTCAGGGAAGAAAAGGTGTGTGTGTGTGTGTGTGTGTGTGTGTGTGTGTGTGTGTGTGTGTGTGTGTGTATCAGGTTTTTCTTCATCAACCCCTGTGCAGTCGAATGGCTGTTGGGGACGGTCACAATAACCTGACTCTGCCAGGTGGGGGCGGTATTGTTCACAAATTCACAATCCCTCCTCCATCTGGTATCCTCTCAAATTTTGAGTTCAAACTGGCCCGTGCCCAGGCGACCCAATCCGCGGCAGCTACGGGTGGGCTCTAGGCAGAGACCGGGTGTGACGCCACCGAGAAACGCCTCTGCCTTGTAGTTCTTTCACTATTCAACATGGCGGCAGCTACCGAGGCTAGCTCTAGTGGACTGGTCAAACATTCTATTCAAAACAATAAGCGAACATAAACGTTAAACACTTGATCTTACAGTGAGTATGAAACCGTAACTGTATTGCTGTAACGTAACGTGCTGTAACTATGAACGTTAGTAAACAAGACATTGTTGTAGAATTTGGGGAGCCAGCCTTCAGACCGTTGCCAGGCTGGGAGAACTTCGATTTATGTCAGAAGGAACAATGCACTCCGTAGAACTGACAGTTAGCTTAGCTAACCGTCTGATGGTTCGCCAACCGATAACGTTAGCCGGAATAATACAATAGACACCTATTTTCAGAACTTAGCAGCCATCAGCTAGCTGTAAGGCTAGTAGAATGGCTAGCCGTTAGCCGTTCACGCAAGAGTCACACAAACAAAAAGCCCTTCTCACCACTGCCCAGTAAACCTGTAATCTGTGAAACCAACATTTTTGTTCCAAATGGAAATAAATCATAACGTTAATCAAAATGCCACTGAAATATTAGCTAATCAACACAGAACTGCAAAGATCAGTTTATCTGATTTTCCCCCCGTATGACGCTTGCATAAATGATACTGTGAAGTGTGAATATAGCTCTCACAAGCATATTGTAGTCCTTTCTGTCTGATATTTTGGAGCTGTTACTCGAGAAATTGGCCGTTAACACCATTGAGATATAATATGTCTATGTCGATGTTAACACCCATACCCAACCTCCAGGCAGCCACTACCCATGCTTAAGAGCCCCTCTCCCGGCCATAGACACCCAGCACAGCCGCTACCCCAACCTCCAGGCAGCCACTACCCATGCTAAGAGCCCCTCGCATGGGTGGTGGCTGCCTGGAGGTTGGGGTGGCTGTCCTGGGTGTCTATGGCCAGGAGAGGGGCTCTTAGCATGGGCGGTGGCTGCCTGGAGGTTGGGGTGGCTGCTAGCTAGTTGTGGATTGCTGGTGCCAAGCTAACTCGCAAATGTTGCTAATGTTAGCGTAACATCAGTTAATCCTAGGGTGACCAGACGTCCCCGATTTTCGGGGACAGTCCCCGATTTCGATGCTCTGTCCCCGGCTGGAGCTGTCCCCGAAAATGTCCCCGATTTTGTCCACAAAGTCAAATAATAATACTGGCAAGAAACTCGATAACAGAGCATTTGCGGCACCACAAAAGCCTGTCTTTGTGCTGTGCACGTTGTGCAAAGTGCTGCCTGTGTGTGACAGAGTAGATCACAGAGTAGATGTTCTCCCTCTGCCCGTGCCGTGGTTTTCCCAGGACCCAGCCGCCCGCAACCGAAGCCCCAGAGGTGGCGAACAAGAAGCGGCGTCTGCTTGCTGCTTTTGCTACCATCCTTGTTTACCGGACCCCATTCAGCGGGTCAGTTGTTTTGAATAATTAAAAGTACAGTAAAACTACCTGGTTAAGTAAGTGCAGTAACTAACTCAAAACGTTTTTGCAGAGGAGTCAGTAACGTTTTAATGTACACCAAACTCCATTGAAAAAAAATTCAATTTTTAACATGATTGGCGATGGATCATTGTTATCTAGTCATTAGCCTAATGTTCCCTAAATTGGCCTTCAGCCATCAAAACTTTGATAACCCCTGGTTTAAATTAACACAATAGGCCATATTTATCTCTAGATTACAATTTTAATCATTACAATTGCCTTTTATTATTAACATGATTTTTTTAATTATTTTGTCAGCATTTAATATTAAATTAGCAGTTAATATGGTCATGTGGCCATTGAATACTTGAAACTGGTGAGCGACACCCTAAAACTCAAGGAAAGTGTTTAGCCTACTGAGGTAATAAATCAGTACTGTAATGTTTTTGTTTTGTGTAAATAAATTATCCACCAGTTGGTGAGGTTAAAGAGAGAAGTTGTCCCTCTCTATGTTCCTGCCACTCTACACAATACACCAGTATTTCCCATGAATTACCTAGGCCGTCTAATTTGTGGTAAAATGTGCCAGATAACTAGTAACCATTGTAAACTGCTTTTTTTCCAATTGTTTCAAAATCACAAAGTTCTTCATAGATCTAGCCTCTTACTTTTGCTCTCAAAGTGCACCAGATTGATGCATTTTACTGTAAAATGTACACAATTTTCTAAAAGCCAGGGGCCCCATAGCGGACCTGAAAATGTCCCCGATTTTTTCATTTGAGAAATCTGGTCACCTTAGTTAATCCGTAACATTTAACGTGCAAAATGGTCTACCTGCACTTCATCCTCAGTTAGACATCTGCAGTTATTCTTCTTTCTTTTGGCAAATTGAATAGTCAATGTTTGCACCCAATATTCACCTTACAAAAACAGCAAAAATCTGCGACCTCCATGCTAACTATTTAGCTCTTAACATTCAATGCTCAAATTGTAGTCCTGTTTACAATTCTCTCTTGGCGCTGCAGCTACTACGTCATGAAGGCAAGTCGATCTGATTGGTTGGCGTTGGCACGCCCAGACGGTGACAGACAGACGGTCCATCCAATCACCTGCCAAGTAGCTTGAAAAAAGTGACCGCCCTCTTCAGCAGGGTAGCTTGGCTGAACCCAGATGGATGTAGGTTGTAAAACAAATGTGAACCAACCTACATCCATCTGGCATCGTCAGGTTACGGTCACAAGCCAATAGGGGAGAAGCCCCTATTCTCCAGAATAGGGGCTTTTTATGACTTTTGTCACTCTGGGGTTTGGGTGAAGGGTCACTCAATCCAAGATGATTAGGGTTAGGGGAGAACTCCCTCACCACCCAGCTCTCTACTCCTTTTCACTTAGGCTATTGCCTTCAAAGTGATAGGTCGCTCTCTACTTCTGTCACTACAGATGTGTGAGGAGGAGTTGTTTTTCTGTCGAGATTAGTCCTTGAGGCTCTGACCTGGTCTTAAAAGTTATTTACATCAAGTGGGGTTATATCACTGTGTGTAAACTGAGCCTCAGACTCCCTTTGGGCGGGTGGTCCTTGGGTTTAGACCAGACCCAGGTTCGGATTACAGCAGAGGCTCTTGGACCATTTCGAGATTTGGTGAGGTTTGCCTCCCTGTAGGACTCGTGCACACAGGTGGGATTGGTTGACACTAGGGACCCAGCTTGCAGGCAGTGGTCTCCCTCCCCTCTCAATCTGAGGTCAAGACCCTATGCCCGGTTAAGAGGGAATTATCTCCCCTGCTACGATGGGGAAATCGTTCAAGGGTCTTTCTGCCCTCTGGAACGGGGGCGGAGGCCAATGTGTCCACTCGCCTAAGTCAGGGAAAGGAACCCTCTTCTCCAGCCTCTGGAATTTTGCTCCCTCTGGTCAAACCAACAGGACGCTGACCCTCTCCTTAGAGCGAGACGTCAGCCTAGGTAGGACATAGTACAATTTGAGCCGCCCTTCTACTGGGGAGCAGCCGGTTCAATATTGTATTGTGTTCTGTCTAGGGCTGCCAGCATTAACCATAATGCGTTATTTTTTTTAAATCGCGTTAATCGCATGCCGCTATTTTGTCCCTACTCGTACTTGTAGTCAAGCCGTTCGGTTTCCTGTCTCCTGCTTGTGCAGGCATGGAAGAGAACGACAGCAATACGCTTCTAAATGGCTCGTTTTACTTTAAAACACTCCCCAAATGGCACAGTGGACAAGTCGAGAGCCGTAGTTTGCACCTTGTGTAAAACGGAATTAAAATATCACCGAAGTACATCGAGTCTGAGGCGAGCGATCACCTAAAAGTAGCTAGCGGCCAGCTAGCAGCCAGCTAGCTAGCGCGAGACTCATCACTCATTCTTCCTTCAGAGTCTCGGATGTGCGGGCCCTCTAACCACTGGGAGGTCGGCTCCAATGGCTTCACGCAATATACACGTTATCAATACACAGTTTCCAATAGCAAGCCATTATTCACATGGAAGTGCCAAAGTTTTTAGCTCAGACACAGCCTTCTTCGGCTGTGCCATTTTGGGTTTCGACTGCTCCACAGCGCCGCCGCTGGAACTATCGGTTCTAGATATATTTTGTAGACGTTAGCTCCTGTCTACATTCCACTTCTATTGAATTGAAAATAAATCTAAAATTCAAGATAAGTAAAGTCCCACTGATTGTCACACAATGTGTGAAATTTATTCTCCACATGTGACCCATCCCCTGGGGGAGCGGGGAGCGGCAGCGTGCGCGGCGCTCGGGAATCATATGGTGATCTAACCCCCCAATTCCAACCCTTTGATGCTGAGTGCCAAGCAGGGAGGCAAATGGGTCCCATTTTTATAGGCTTTGGTATGACTCGGCCGGGGATCGAACTCACGACCTCCCAGTCTCAGGGCGGACCCTCAGACCACAAGGCCACTGAGCTGATCACATCAGATCACAAAGTACATTTATTTGCATTCATTTGATTCCCAATCACGACACACTGCTAAGAATGATTAATATCTAATTAAAAATGCTTTGAAATGCAAAATAATGGCATTTTAAACATGCGATACAAAGATGCGATTAATCGCGATTAACTATAGTTAATCGCAAGATTAATCACGATTAATAAAATTAATCGTTTGACAGCCCCAGTTCTGTCACAAAGGGGCGTGGTTTTTCTCAGCACGGGCAAAACCAGACCAATCAGGTGAAGGGGACTGGCACAGCTCTGAGTGCAGCGCTATGCAAATCAGTCGCTCAGCCGGATTAAACTGAAGCAGGGCTTCCCCCCGCATCACATGTATGCCTTTTGTGTCTTAGCCCCGCGTGCGCGGCAGCACATTGGCATTGTTCTCCAGGCTGCTGAGAGCAACCTCAGCAGAGCTCGTCCCCCTCGTCGAGGTGGTTCCCTGTATCCACCCTTAGGCCCTGTGTGGCAAAGTGTCACTCATGACTATGTCTTCTTTCCCTGTCTCCCTCCATCTTTTTGGGAAAGGTGGGAGGTGATGTCCAGATAAGGGAGAATCAACTCTACCGTTATGGCACAGGGTCCTATATACTGGACACGGGTTTTGATGCAACGACACCTAGGTTAATCCAGATGGCGCTGTAGAAAGGAATCAAAACTAGGGATGGCACGATACCACTTTTTCCATATCCGATCCGATACCGATACCACAAACTTGAGTATCTGCCGATACCGATATCAATCCGATCCGATCTTTTCCCCTTGCTTATACAACTAAGCTGTTAATAATAAATTGACCAATGCACTTTACTTAACCCAGCCATCTAAACAGCATGTTCAATCTGTGGAACAATATTTATTCCTTAAATGAAAGGCTATTATAGCCCGGAACATAGACTCAGCATATTTTACTAATGCTGCTTCTTTTTAAGCCTTCACACATACACACACACACACACACACACACACACACACACACACACACACACACACACACACACACACACACACACACACACACACACACACACACACACACACACACACACACACACACACACACACACACACACGTTATAACTGTCTCTGGTCTCCCCTACTTTCGTGTTGTGTGAAACAAGGGGCAGAGCGCAGTTCACAGCATCATGGTGTTTGTAAACATGGACACATGGATAAATCTAGTTTTATTTGGCATTTTCAAGGAAGATTTAGATTTTGGGATTAGTTATAATAAAGACTAACAGGAGGAGAGAACAACTAACTTTATTGCTGCTGAGGCAATTTGGGGTGAGTGTTCTTTAGCGTTAATCTGCCGCTAGTTATGGAGAAAGTGCATAGACTTCACTTCACTCTTCTGGGAATGGTAACGTAGTAGCATATTATTGATTGTGATATCGTGGCATGCTGTGCTGCGGAATTGACATGGCTGGCGGTGTGTTTTGTGGCTCACCGGTGACTAGTTGGAGTGGATCTGCATCTGATCTCCTCTCTCTCTGTAACATTGTTTGTGTGTGATACAGTGACCATTGTATCAGGCAGGCAGTCTGCAGTGCGGTGTTGAAGTTTCCAACGCTTAAAACACTCATCGTATTAAATTGCACACAGCTGTTTTCTTCCTTGATCAACACAGCTGTGGTGACAACACACAGTGCAATCTCACTCTGTTCACATGCTGTGGTTGTTCATCTGCGTCCGTGACGGTGCATTGCTCAAAGTTTAGTGAAGCATTTAGTGATGGTTTAGGACAGTGTTTCGCAAACAGTGGTGCCCCCCTAGTGGTCCGCGAGTAGATTTATCTTTTTTCCCTTTTTTTTCCCTCCCACTATCCAATCAGAGGAATGTTACGTTTTCTAGGAAATGGAAAGGTCAGATCGTAATGCCTATTAAGGACTATATGTATTTTTTCACCGCCCGAATCCAATGCCACCACCCCCGAGTCTCTTGGCCTAAAAAAAAATAAAGTTCGGTTCCGGTTTCCCGACCGACCCCTGTCAATTTACGTGCGACCCCAATTTATTTTATGAGCTTGTTGATTTGACGGTGGCGCTAAGGGGCGGGGTTTGCCACTGCGCGAAGGTGCTTTTCGCTACGGATACTTTAAAACGAAAATGGCAGGGAGATTCAAGATTCAAGATTCAAGATTTTTATTGTCACTTCCGTAGTACAAGTATCACGTGTGAAATTCTTGTGCTGTGGACTCAGTTTACAACATAGTAAAATATAACAGGGCATATGAGTGCAAAACAGAGCATGACGGACATGTGCTTTGTGTCGCTTCTCTGCCCATGCAGCACTAGCGTGCCAACCAAAATTGTGAGATTGGGGTTAAAATAATTTGAAAACGTGCTTCAGGAAGTTAAACAGTGCCCTTGTATATTCGTATCAGCAGCCATACTCTGAACCTGTTTCGATTTTGGAGCGTCCCCACACCCCACCTC
>NC_139635.1:19479850-19529850 GCF_964638095.1 Poromitra crassiceps
TATTTTATGTGTAATTGTCTTTTTCCCGTCACATGAGTTGACTTAAGAAGGCGTCTATCTTATGTCAGTTTGTCTGAGGGAGGGCAGGGTGCTGCCCAAAACATACCACCACCGGTGTAAAAATAAATACACTTAAACTTGGAGCCCTGCAGTGTGCGAGCTTTCTTTTCCTTTTTCAGTGAAAAGAACCAAGCAATGAAGCAAAAGTGGGAATACATAAATGAATGAATGAATATAAATGAACGGTAGAAAATAATAATTATGTGTCTGTCCACTCTAAACCAGAGGTTCTCAAATGTTTTTCAGCCAAGGACCCCTTACAAGATAGAAAATATACCGGGGACCCCCTCATTCTGATTTGTGATTTTAGGCTAAGCTTAATTGTTTCCACGGTAATGTGCTTGACTTTTAATTTGATAGGTTTGTTATTAGAATGTAATCCATGAACCATTTTAGATTTAAAGCATAAACTATTTTCGTTGAACTATGAAGATTTTGCAAAAAAAAAAA
The DNA here is from genome assembly GCF_964638095.1 of Poromitra crassiceps. Lineage (NCBI taxonomy): Eukaryota > Metazoa > Chordata > Actinopteri > Beryciformes > Melamphaidae > Poromitra > Poromitra crassiceps. The sequence continues at coordinate 19,480,361 of NC_139635.1, forward strand.
AAAATGCTTTTTATTACATTACATTTACATTACGTCATTTAGCAGACGCTTTTGTTTTGTCCAAAGCGACTTACAATATCACAATTTGTCAACAGTACAGAAAACCACTATGCAACACAATCAATGACAGCCAAGATATTTTGATAGACTAGCACCATGTAGGAAGTAGTTTGAGAAGGAATAAGTAACATGTAGCATTTCTTTTTTTTTTACCTGAAAACTTTTCGCGGACCCCCTAGCAAAGTGCCACGGACCCCTGGGGGTCCGCGGACCCCCATTTGAGAACCACTGCTCTAAACTGTCGGGGCTTCCGCAAGAAGTAGTCATTGTAATCTTTCCTGTAAATGACACCTGTGTTAGAATCCCAGTTTTCTATCAGTTCCTGTATTTATATTAATTTACAACTTCAATAAGGTCACCATTAATAACTGCCTGTTGATGTGTTTAAAGTTGAAGCACTGAGTTGAGACCAAATGCAATTTGAATAAAATGACCATCTTGTTGTGTGGTGTTCACATGATTCATATTGAAATTACGAGGGGTTCCCTTGGTCCCTAAAAGTTTGGGACCCCCTGGTTTTGACTACTAACTTTTCACAGATTTAGGAGCTGGTTTTAGTGCTAAAAGCCAAGCGCGACTCATCCTCTACCGATGTGGACCACCCACCTGGGTGATGCACACCACGGCGGCCAGTTGGAGCCAGAACGCTCACCACATAAAATCATAAAATCCACTTTTATGTCGTTGATATCAAAAAATCCTTGATGCAGTACCATTCAGCAAGTGTGGGGGGCACTACGGACAGCGACGAACTGTGTTTACACTACTGCCCCCCACACTTCCTGAATGGTATTGCATCAAGGATTTTTTTATATCAACGACATAAAAGTGGATTTTACGCAACAATTTGGGAGCGGCAACATCTGTTATTTAGAAGACGAGGATGTTACTTCATGTTTCTGGCTCAGGTAAGGACTCGTTTTAAGACCTAGACACGATTGTCTGATGGGAAATGCTACGTGGGTCCCCGGGCGCTAACGCTCGGTATGAGCGAGAAGCGCCCGGCTAGCGGGGTAACTGGGAAGGTGGCTATTGAAGGGGATATTATGGGATGAAAGTCATGTCTTGTTAAGCAGAGATGTGAAATGGCTCGTTTGTGGAATCGCCTTGTCCAGTTGCCAGAGGATAGGATGACCAAAAAGACAGAGCACACAGTTATCCTTGGTCAAGAGAGGTGATGCGATATTTTTATTTTGCGATTTACATATGATTTTTTATGAATAATCTGCAGTCAGTGTAATGTAAGTACAGTCAAACAAAAACTGTTTCGGATCCAAAAGGAACAATGGATGGAGGAGATTTGGAAGAAAGCAAAGCTCAGAAATTATGTCCAAATTAAAGAAGATTATTTTACAGAACCATCATCATCAACATCAGTATATCAATGGGAGCTAGGGCTCTGTCTGGCCCATGTCCCACTGTGATGTCATAAATTAAATCATCAGTGATGTCATAAATCCCACTGTACATCATCAGTGATGTCATAAACCACTGTGACCTCATCAGTGATGTCATAAACCACTGATATCAGTCCCACTGATGACATCAGTCTGAGGATCATGGGAGAGACTGAGCAGGCTCACGAGAGAGACTGAGGGAGAGAGAGGGGGAGAGAGATTGAGGGAGACTTGCGCCAATAGGTCAGACAAGGTCACACAGCAGCCAAGCTGCGGGCAAGGCCACGCAGCGTCTGCGAGCGGCAGGGCCACCTTGGCGAGCTGCAGGACGGGCGAGCCCGCGCGAGCGTAGCGTGCAAGATGCCTATGTCAAATCTAAAAAGAGGTCAGAGGTCCCTATGTGCTCAGTTAAGAACTTATAAAAGAACAAAAAGGCCAGCACTCAAAAAAGTCCTTTAGGTTTTTATTACTTAGCTTGTACAGCAGCAACAACGGACGCGTTTCAGCGGGTAGCCTTCATCAGCGTTGACAACGCTGTCACGTTGTCTGTCACGTTGTAGCTTAAGTCTGTGCACATGTTACAGTAATGACCTCTCAGAAATATTAGTATATTGCCTGGAAAAGGATAAATATTCAACACCATATTTTCTTTGTCTCCTTTGTTTGAGATTCAGAACGACCATTCGGCTGCCCTGTGCTCCAGATGAACTGCAGACATCTGTAATACCACTGGCTGCACTTGAATACTTTCCTGTTGCACCAAAAGCTTGGTATTGCTGGACTCATCATTTCATCCCAAGACACTTTTGAAGACTCAGCTGAATTACCATCATCACTGATGACATCACTGCTTATTCTTCTTCTTCTTCTTCTTCTTCTGTTTAGTTTTACGCTGGAACAGAAGAAGAAGAAAAGTAGCACATCCGGGTGACTTGCAGGGTTTCACTCACTGTAGTTAGCTGTTATGTAGCTTAGCTTGATATACACTGATGATATTGATCTGTTATAGAGAATATAGACAATTCATTTAAATTCAATGGCCACCCGTATGGAATAACGTCATATATGGATTGCAAGCAGCAGCCGGTAATACCTATGTGACGGTACAGCAAACAGAGCAGGCTGTGCCACACAAGGAAGTACGTTAGATCGCTCTCATCTCGTTCTCTCTGATATGCATATGAGCCACTGTGTGTCGGAACATAAGCTATTTACAAGACGTAAATAGGCTACATGATTATCATTTCTGCTGATGCTAATCAAACAGAAGTTGTCAGGGTGACTTAAACATCATATTTAAAGTTGGAAATAAGGTCCAGGGTGTAAAAAAACTGAATTCTCCTTTAAGTAACATCTTTCTCTCTGTCACGGTCTTGGTCAGCATGTTGAGTAACATCTCTTTCTCTCTGTCACGGTCTCGGTTGCTCCAGGTGAACTATGGAAACATAGTTGGCAGCCATTAATTTCCGCCCATAGGAAACGTATCACTGGCCCCCCTGAGGTCCTCAGAGGCTCTCGGGGACCGATCACCATGAAGCTCCATGGTGGGTTTGAGTAGCCTGGGTAAACCCAACCTCCACGCGACCTCTATGTGCTATCAGTCATGAAACTTACGCTACAGGCATAGCCTGTGACGTCACGTTGAAGGCTGGGGTTACCCAGGGTTCCGAGTGCTTAAGACCACATCTCCCATAAACCCCTTCCCGCCCTTCCCTGGTGTCAGGCTAACCGTATCAGACCGACTTATATTAGTATGAGTGAAATTACGCATGAAATAATTTTTGACGTATTTTATCTAAATTATGCAGCTATTGCCAATGAGGAAATGTTCACAAACTCTTTTAGCACCAGGACGTTAGCACCAGAAAGTTAGCAAATTAACTCAAAATGATTAGACACAATGTAGCTACTCTGAACACACATTGAGTTGGTGTAACAGACTGAGGCCGCTAATTCTCGTCTTCTTCTAGGTTCGCTAATGCTGTTAGCCTGGATGCTAACAGGAAGTGTTGGTACCTTCATCGCAAGCTACTATAAACCTGATTGGCCAAACCAAACTCTATTGGGCCAGAAAGTCTGGTTCCAGGTGAATACACACACACACACACACACACACACACACACACACACACACACACACACACACACACACACACACACACACACACACACACACACACACACACACACACACATACACTTTTCCTTGAGAAATGCTGCCACCTTCTGTTGAAATGAGGGTGAGCATAAACTCACCTTGGCAATTTCATGCAGTGTCAGTTTTATTTTCAGATCCCTGTCTTCTATGTTCTAATTCTAATGACACATTTTGACCCGACACCACACACGTCTGCATGAATGTGTTTTGTTATTATTTTCATCCTGGATTTTCATTTTCAGAGTTTGTAACATGACAAATAATAAAATACAATGAAAACACTTCATTTATTGGCACGAAAATGGGACAATTTAAAGATGTTGAATATCGGCTTAATCGGCTTCAATTCACAACCACATGAATTGTCTTACATTGCAAGATATATGATAAGTAATAACACTATAGTACATGTACTTCTAAATATATACATGTAGCATGATTTATATAGCTATAATTAGTGGTAAAAGTGACTATATTATGAGCAGGGTTCCCATGGGTCCCTGACATCCTTGAAAGTTTGTGAAAATAGACATGACATGGTTCATTGAAAGTCCTTGTCAAGCACTTTCAATGAACCGTGTCATGTCTATTTTTTCTAATTTTAAGTCCTGCTTGAATTTATATTCATATATATGATTGTTTTGTTCAAACCAAACGGTACAGATATATTTAGAAGCAGGAGAGATCGCATAACATTTCACTTGGTACCAAAACATAAAAAAATTTGGGTTTAAAGAAAATATGTTTTCAACATTGTTTTTTTAAGTTTTGGTCCAAGTGAAATGTTCTATGGTCTCTTCCGATTCTAAATATAGCTGAACCGTTTGGTTTGACTAAGTAAAACTCTTTTTATAAGCATTTTACAAAATGTCTATGCCAGACGTGCAAACATAGCCAGTGTGCACCAGAACGCTCTGCACACATCAGCTATCACCTGCGTGATGCACGGCAGCCAGTTTGCACCTATATAGTCTCGCTTGCCAGACTCTCCCAGCAAAGGGGTGGGAAGAGTCTGGCTGGGAACGCTTTCACTGTGGACTAGAGTGGAAAAGGGCTCTTTACAGCCATCAGTGTTGGGCAAGTTACTTTCAAAATGTAATATACTACATATTACTAGTTACTTTCATTTGAAAGTAATAAGTTACTTTACAATATTACTTTCTGTGTAGAGTAACTCGTTACTTATTACACTACTTTTGCATTACTTTCACTGTAATAACAGCAGTAGCAGAATGACATCGCCACCCCGGAACCATCCAGAAAAATAATTTAAACCGTCTTGAAGTCAGTGTAAACCATCCAAGATTCTAAATCTTATCCTTTTCCTTTGTTATTGTCATCTATAGTGGTTATTTGCATGATAACACACAATTTGATTAGGACATGATTGTATCTTTATTTAAATATGTGCTTTGATTAAAAAGAATGTAACTCAATTTGTAACTTAAGTTACTTGACAAAGTAACTGGTATAATATTACTGAAATCCTATTTGTAATAAGTTATATTACTGAGTTACTGCTAAAAGTAATAATGTAATATGTTACTTTTGTAATGAGTTACCCCCAACACTGACAGCCATCCACCGAACGTACTATGCAGGCTGGCTTCATTGCATAATCCACATCAATCGTTTTCAGCGTGTAGCAACGAGCTAGCAGATAGCGCTGCTGTTGTTATTGTTGCAAAGGCAGCGGCGCAGGCATTTGAGCTCGGCAGATTCCACACGTACTGTACAGCAGCAGAGACATACAGATTCAACACGTACAGCAGCAGAGGCATACAGATTCAACACGGGGGGCGTGGAAAGGAAATCCAAATATGGTCGCAGCTGCAGTCAGAGCGGGTCAGAGCCAATGCAGAGCTTGCAGGGAGCGGAATGGGATTTCCATCCGGCACCGACTGAAATGGTCGGCACCAACGAGAGAGCTAAGTCCACCATGCTGCTTCAACCCAGTCAGACTAGTTTGCACCAGAACGCTCAGGACTGCGACTGAGGACTGAATGTGCGTGTAATGAATGAGGGATGATTAGGTGGCCATGATGGAAGGATGGGCGGTGTGGGTATTTAGCCAGGGCACCGGGGTTACACCTTGCCTCACTGTTGCTGTCACAGGACAGAGTCACACTGTCTCTGCCCTGGGGCATTGGGGATGGGGATATTATTCATGATACTAGATGGAAGAGCACCTCCTACTGGTCCTCCAACACAACTTCCACCAGATGTTCTCCCATCCACGCTGATCACAGCCAGACCTGCTTAGCTTCTCCAGCAAGCCAGCAATTTAACACAGGAGTCCAGGCATTTTACGCAAATATGTGGGTCAACCTCACACTAATTGCAACAAAAACTCAACTGATTTTGTATCCTCAATATGTCCTCAATGAAGGAAAAAAAGTGTTAAGGAAATGTATGAAGGGAAAGTTTTGAAAATGACCTAAATATGATGGTAGCCTATGGAAGCCTATGGAAGCCTTTTTTTTTTTTTTTTTTTTTTTATGTGCCATAAATCTCATCACTTATATCCTGTATGTGTGTTTTGCTTCAAGGAGAAAATGAAAAAAATAAAAAATAAATGTTAAAAAATAAATAAAAAAACGTTTTTGGTAGCATCATATAGGTAATTTTAAAAAATTTCCCTTCATACATTTCCTTAACACTTTTTTTCCTTTATTGAGGACATATTGAGGATATAAAATCAGTTGAGTTTGGTTTTGTTGCAATTAGTGTGAGGTCAAGTGACATTTTTACTGGACTAATAGGATACATCTGCAGCGCCTCCTCCGTATAGTGTCATGTAGTATACATATAACAGGCTATGTAGGCTTCTAAATAGCAATAGTGAGCATTTCCCTCCTCTCATATTCAAGCTTGTTTTTAAAACACATTTGTACATTTATACTGTATCAGTATGACATCACATCATGTACCTCAACATTAATTGGTATGATATCACATTTGTAGTGTTGTTATGCCTGACATCACATAGGCTACACCGCCTCCTACACACACACACACACACACACACACGCACACACGCACATGCACACGCACACGCACACATGCACACACACACACAAACACACACACACACACACACACACACACACACACACACGCACATGCACACACACACGCACACACACACACACACACACACACACACATAGTACACAGTTGGACACGTGTGTGTATGTGTGTGTGTGTGTGTGTGTGTGTGTGTGTGTGTGTGTGTGTGTGTGTGTAGTGGATTAGTAGTTTGAGTTCCCATGTCAAAAACCTCTAATCCTCTGAAAGGTTGGATGAGGGAAGACAGATGCGCGCGTGCGCGCGTGTGCGTGTGTGTGTGTGTGGGTGTGGGTGTGTGCCTCCAATATGTGTGTCAGTGTGATGCTGAAACGTGTGCATGTCGCAACTGCCACCAAGGCTGCTGTTTTCTGATTGGCTGCTGCCCACACACTCAATTTGTGCCGCTGGCACTGGGATATGTGCATGAAGAGAGAGAGAGGGAGAGAGAGAGAGGGAGATGGAGAGAGAGGGAGAGAGAGAGCGAGAGAGTATAAGAGAGGTAGAATAGTTAGGTGCTTTCCAGTTCCACCAGTTTCCACCAGTACCACCACTGCAACTGTGGAACCACAAGAAGGTAAGTCACAACTCTTATTAAATAAATAAATAAATAATCCATATGTCCCAAAAATAATTGCTTAGTAGTTGTTAACTCCTAAACAGTAGTTATTAACTACTAAACAGTGGATAAGATTGTTGTGGTGCGGGCGATTGATTGCAACTAAAGTTAGCTACCGTATGTTAGCATAAGTTGCAATCAATAGACTGTGCGCTGCTATTGGTTACAGATGTAGGTTACAGTTGCACCATCTATATTATATTATGGACTCCTCCATGCTGGATTTTTGGATTTTGCAACCTTGTCAACCTAAGTCATTTTGTGATAGACCACACCCACTGGCACCAATCAAAAACATAAATGCTTACTAATAACTTGACCAGATAACAAAAAGAATGGCATTTTTAAAGTTTTGGACGTTTAGAAAATAGCCTATCTTTGCAAAAATGGCTGCTCACCTGTGTGTTTCATACTGGATTGCATTATGGGTAATTTTGCAACAGGTTAGACAACCTTTACAGTTGATGTTAACTCTGTTAACCACAGAGTTCATGTTGATGTTGATGGCTGCATTGGTTATCTTGCATTTATTCATGTCAGTCTGTTATGTTTGCACCATCTTTGTTGCACAAATATCAGTCAAAACAAGTGAAGAAATGAAAAGGCCTCTGGGAAATATCTGCTGTTAAAATGTATATAGTGATAAAAAGAGAATCCAGCATGGTGGCCTTTGATGACAAGATTTGTAGCACATTTGGACGGTCAAATCTTTGCACTCCACCAGATGGAACCTTTTATACAAGTCATAGGGTCTGCTATTGAAATAATGTGGTGTACATGTGGTGTTGTGGTGTTGTATTCTAAGGGTGGTGTTGTGGTGTACGGGTGGTGTTGTATTCTAAGGGTGGTGTTGTGGTGTACGGGTGGTGTTGTATTCTAAGGGTGGTGTTGTGGTGTACGGGTGGTGTTGTGGTGTATGGGTGGTGTTGTGGTGTAAGGGTGGTGTTGTGGTGTAAGGGTGGTGTTGTGGTGTGCGGGTGGTGTTGTGGTGTACGGGTGGTGTTGTATTCTAAGGGTGGTGTTGTGGTGTACGGGTGGTGTTGTATTCTAAGGGTGGTGTTGTGGTGTATGGGTGGTGTTGTATTGTAAGGGTGGTGTTGTGGTGTAAGGGTGGTGTTGTGGCGTACGGGTGGTGTTGTGGTGTAAGGGTGGTGTTGTGGTGTATGGGTGGTGTTGTATTCTAAGGGTGGTGTTGTGGTGTAAGGGTGGTGTTGTGGTGTACGGGTGGCGTTGTGGTGTAAGGGTGGTGTTGTGGTGTAAGGGTGGTGTTGTAGTGTACGGGTGGTGTTGTGGTGTAAGGGTGGTGTTGTGGTGTACGGGTGGTGTTGTGGTGTACAGGTGCTGTTGTGGTGTACGGGTGGTGTTGTGGTGTAAGGGTGGTGTTGTGGTGTACGGGTGCTGTTGTGGTGTAAGGGTGGTGCTGTGGTGTCAGGGTGGTGTTGTGGTGTAAGGGGGGTTTTGTGGTGTACGGGTGGTGTTGTGGTGTACGGGTGCTGTTGTGGTGTAAGGGTGGTGTTGTGGTGTACGGGTGGTGTTGTGGTGTACGGGTGGTGTTGTGGTGTAAGGGTGGTGTTGTGGTGTACGGGTGCTGTTGTGGTGTAAGGGTGGTGTTGTGGTGTACGGGTGGTGTTGATGGGGCTGATATTGACCTTTTTACAAAAAAAAGTGACGTGATCCAGTCGCTGTCATCCACCTCTGATAAGATGCACTTTGATTGATTACACATGTATTCTAAAATTGATCAATACTACACATGCTGTCTATTGGAACTGATTCCAATGTGATATGTGGATCAGATTCCACATACAAGTAGGCATGAATAGCCTATATTGTTGTTATTATTGTTAATGTTGTTGTTGTTGTTGTTGTTGTTGTTGTTGTTGTTGTTATTATTATTAGTAGTAGTAGTAGTAGGGTATTATCCTGGGTCTCATTGGAAAGCTTTAGTATCCCATGGACTGTATATATTTAAAGATAGCTAAGATTAGTTCTAAATATCAGCTATGAACAGCTTCAAGTTCAGTATCGTCAACCTTTAACAACCCAAATACACTACGTTCAAAATAACTATATATATATATATATATATATATATATATATATATATATATATATATATACAGTATATATATATATATATATTGTTTTGTAGTATATAATTTAGCAACCCCCCCCCCCCCCCCCCCCCCATGGTGCGAGGGCTTCACACCACATTTCCACGTCCTAGGCATGTAGGAAAAACGGAACGGAAAGGTGTCGCCTTATGAGACGGCCGTGAGAAGATGGTTGTTTCCCTGCTGGGTGGTGTTTGGACCTTCAGGGCAATCACTGTGCTTACAGTGAGAAAAGAAACAACCCGCACACCGAGGAGCTCCCGTTTAGGTTTTTCTTCATTTGCAAAAACAGCGTGACGTTTCGGGCCACACTGGCCCTTCCTCAAGACGCTTTCTGGAGTGGCAGAGAGACGCCGTCTTAAATACCCGTATCAATATACATGACATCACCAGGTGTCCAGCAATTAGTAATTAGTAAAGTTAAAATAAAGATGTACACACATAAAAAAGACAGGTTATTCTAGGCACAAATGTATAGATTCTAACAGTATATATATACAGTGTAGACAAATAGGACAGAAATAATTCTACATGTCACCCAAAAGGGGAGTAGTTTGTGGGCTCTATATTATAGTAAGTATTAAAGTAAAGTTTCAAAGAGGCCCAAAACAAATACAAAAATGCATGTAAATACATCCCTGGAGGCGACTTCATTGACCACAACATATCACATTTGCAGAAATGGGGACCTCGTCTATTAGTCTATTACTTAAAACAAATAGTAATTAGTAGAAAGTTTAAAAAAAAAATACAACAATACCACTTATGTAAGAGATCACCACTAGAGGGGAGAGAGAACAGTAGAGAGAGAGCATCACAGTAGGGACATCCTAATACCAGGTTGAGTATAGGATTACATCACCCTCTATAGAAAAGGTCTCATATCAAAGTCCTCATTTAGGCCTTTTGGGGCCATAGTGCCCAATGTATATATCCAGAATAATTCTCTTTTCTCAATGACTGTGCTTAAACACGGCAAACTCCGCTCAAACGGGACGCCGGCTGAGTAAAACCAAACGCACATTCACGCGACAACAAGCGCGAACAGTATAGGCGACTCTGAGCTGGTTGTTATTCCTGCTGAGAGATTCCCATAAGCTCCGGCCAGACAGCCGGCAACTTATTTAGCCGGCTACTTTATTATATCGTTTTGATTAACATGTTGCGATTCGCTATGCGTGTGTAACCGAATGACTGTGAGTCCTCGTGAGTCCTGAGTGGTAGCGAGTGGGTTGGTTAAACTCACTCCCCAGTATATGAAGGCCCGTTAATCAGCTCCAACAAAGGAGCTATAGCTCACTTGGCATGGTGGTTAACGTGTGCGCTTTGGAAGCAGTAGGTTGGTGGTTCGAGTCCTGCTCCACCCCATCGGCAAGCCCCCAACATGGATTACTGCAGTTTACAGTATACGTGTGCATTTATGACTAGGCTAGTGGTTTTCGCCCCCCCCTCGCCCACATGAACATAGGCTGGCCAGAGCCGTAGAGAGGGAGCTCCACAAAATTACAATACATTATGTCATTAAGCAGACGCTTTTGTCCAAAGCGACTTACAATATCACAATTTCTGTTAGCTTTATATATATAATATCCTAATATATGTATGTTAGGGGTGTCACGATACACCCAGTTCACGATACGATACGATACACGATATTGGGTTCACGATAACGATACGATACGATATTTTAACAATTTTTTTTGTAAGTTGTAAGTTGAGGGGGCATCCTCCACGCTAATTTGAGTAATTTCACCATTTGCATGCTCCGTGTCTGTAACGTCCCTCGTCTGTTCAAACAAAGCAATGAAAAGGAGAGCGAGCATGCAATCAGATGCAGATCAGTGCCACCATGTTCAGCTTCTTTTTCTCGCGATATGAGATTTCATCTCAACGATACATATTGTCACGTTTTGATATTGCGATACATCGTGGGACGATATATTGTGACATCCCTTTTGTATATATATTGTAGCGATCCGGGGTTTGGCGTGTAATGTGGTGTTTCCGTGTTTAGCTAGGAACTGATATGTGTGGGTTGTTCCAAGGGGGAAGGGTGTGTATGTGACCATGCTGCCGCGTGGAGGAGAGTCAGTCAAGCTATGAGAGGGAGTTGACTGGACGTGGGTGTAGAGCTAGCAGCAAAGCTACCGCTAGGAGCTGATGTGAAGCCACAGAATAAAAGCCTGTACCAACTTCAAGTCTCCGGTTCCTTGGACGAATACCTGATTCGTTACACTGGTGTCAGAAAGTAAAGCGGTAGCGCCTCTGTTTCGGCCGAGAGGGGAGAGGGTGAGAGAAGGAACGGCAAAAGAGACTGTGTGTGATATGGCTTTTGGGCTCAAGCGAACCTTGCGGTAGTAGGTTAGCTACCAGGGGTGCTGCTAACTGCTAACTCATTGAGTGCCATGGACGAGTATGTTCGTCATTTCGTTTAGTAACGTAGAGTGCCAAGGACGAGTATGTTCGTCAATTGCGTTTTTTGACGGTGGGACGTGGATCAAAGCCTCAGGCATCTCCTGTACAAATATGGGAGCTATTGAAGGTGTATAACCTATTTTACGGACTCATTAGGTGGCGACAGTGCTCTCCAGATTACAGAAAGGTCCGGAAAACAGGAGGAAAAAGCCGTGATCAAAGAGAAACCGATGCATGCTGCAGCCAGAGCCATATAGATTGCTCTGTCTGCAGCTGACGTTGTCTGCGAACCGCAGTCAATCCGCGCCCACAACTGAGCTCCTCTACCTCTGTCTGTCTGTCTGCATATAGTTTCTCCACACGATTACCCGCCAGAAAGGCAGCACCCGACGCCGAAGGGCCAAACCTTTCCCTGCAGTCCGGTTTGGCATTTCCGTGTCGCGCTGGGAGCCGCCCGGCGCACAAAAACGAAGCGCTCCGAAAATAGACTGGGTGCGTGTAGGCTGTGTGTTAGTGTGGGGAGGAGTTTGCAGCTGAGGGGGGAGAGGGGGGTGGGGCACGCAGGCACCACACAACTACACCACGTCACTACATCAGAAAATATTAGCTAGAGTCAGTGAATGTGCTTGAAATGCTTCATTTCACAAAAGGCTGAATATCTCAGCTTATAATTTGAAACCTGTCTTTTTGCTCAAAACAGCCTATCTTCTCCGGCTCATAACTAAAGAACGGAAAATGGTATCAATAAACTTTTTTTTGCAGATGATAGAAGAGAGTCTCCTCGTTCTTTGTGCGTGTTCGGTGTTTACATAGTAATATCACACAATATTCTGTGGGCCTCGAGAAATCACTGAAAACGCTCTGAAACTCTGGCACTGGGAGCGTCCGTTCTCCAAAAGTGGCTGGCAATCAATGAGTTAACTGCTAGCTGCTAAGAGCACCACGTGCGATGGTGCGTGGCGGAGAATGGCCATCGGTGAACGGGAGGAAAGAGGAGCTGACGACGGGGATCGATCAGCTCAATGCTGGCGGGCATGGAAGCCCGTGTGTTGAAAGAAGTCAGACGGCTGGTAGAAGCGACTCCTGCCTGGGCAGTGGAGCTGTGGCGAATGCTGCGGGAGGTGATGCAACGTGTGGACGAGTTGAGCAAAGAAGTGGCGCAGCATGGAGAATGGCCGGAGGAGCCGCAAAAGAGACTGTGTTGGACATGCGGAGAACCCTGGCCATCTAGCGAGGTGGTGTCGCAGCGGTCCCGGGGGAAAGACCAGGTACGCGGCGCGACGGTACTGGGAAAGGCCGGGAGCCTGCTGGTTATGTGGAACGATTGGACATCTGGCTAGAGAGTGTCAAAAGGCTGTCGGGGACCAGAGGACAGCGGGAGAAGAGAGACATGCAGGCGGCGGGCAGGTGAGACTCTGTTGGACGTGCCGTTCGCCGGAGCACTTAGCCAGAGTGTGCACTGGGACTTTGGGGAATGGGGGAGACATGCAGCCGGAGCAACAGGCAGCGGAGCAGCGGAGCAGTGCAGAGCCGGTTATTCAGGGCAGGAGAGTGACCTTGAGCCGGCCCAGGCTAGCTGCTCTGCATACCAGCCAGTGGAGGGGGACATCATCATCAGTGACGAGACAATCAGGAGAGCGGGGATTGTGTTATACAGCCAGAGGGAAGAGAGAGACAGCATCTGCAGAGCTGTTGCAGTCGGGAGAGTGACGCTCGTGTCTCCGGGTGAGCCTGGGGGGTTACCGCCGTGGGAACCGGCCCAGCCTAGCCGCTACACACTCCCCACGGTTGCACTGCGGAGAGCCGAGGTGGAGATCGACGCCGGTGGTGTTCGCCCTGCTGTCCTGAACACGCCGCCCCCTGGGGGAGCGGGACGGGAGGACGACCGAGTGCATGAGGTGGTCCTGGAGGACGATGACATGGCCATCTGGAAGGTCGACTTGCGCGAGTGGAAACGCAGGCAGGCGGAGGATGCGGATATCGGTCCGGTGCTCGAGGGGGTAACGGCCGGATGCCGGCCCCCTGTGGAGGAGATTCACTTGTGTTCCGGTGCCACGAGGGGACTGTGGAGCATGTTTCCGGACCTGTATCTGGATCAGGGGATTGTGAAGAGAAAGGGGCACGGATTCACGGGGTTCCAGTGGCTTGTGCCAAGTTACCTGCGAGGATTGGCGCTATGGTGGGCGCATAAGGGCCTTGGATCCAGTCATTGTGGCCCCGAAGAGACACTCAGCCGCATCGGTAGCATGTACTACTGGGGCAAACAAAAGGAGGACGTGCGGAGATACTGCAGTGCGTGCGAGGACTGTAGAGCACAGGAAAAGGGCGTGTGATGACTGTGGGGCACAGAGGGGGGATGGAAACGGTGGTGGTAGAAGTGAAGGGGAAACAAAAAAAAGAAAATGATGTAAATATTGGGAATGTTGAATTGAAATGTGGGGTTTGTGTTTAATTGGAAGTGTGGGTTGAATTGGAATGGTGTGAAACAGAAGGGAAATAATGCAAAACTAGACATTACGGAGTGCCTAATGAAAAACTAGACATTATGACGGGGGTGCTGGGAAGAAGGGGCTGTTTGTGGGAATTAGAATTTGATGTGGTGACGGGGGGGAAAATGTTATGGGGTTGGTGTGTTTTGGTACAGGGGGATATGTGTGGGTTGTGGGTGCCATCGTGGGAGCTGGCTATGTTGGGAGGAGATAATGTAGCGATCCGGGGTTGGGCGTGTAATGTGGTGTTTCCGTGTTTAGCTAGGAACTGATATGTGTGGGTTGTTCCTAGGGGGAAGGGTGTGTATGTGACCATGCTGCCGCGTGGAGGAGAGTCAGTCAAGCTATGAGAGGGAGTTGACTGGACGTGGGTGTAGAGCTAGCAGCGAAGCTACCGCTAGGAGCTGATGTGAAGCCACAGAATAAAAGCCTGTACCAACTTCAAGTCTCCGGTTCCTTGGACGAATACCTGATTCGTTACAAATATATATAACTTGATAATTCAAAGAGTCGCTTTTCACTTTGAGTGACACCCAGAAAAATGTTCCCGGAGTTTTACAGCCGGTTCTTTCCCCATGTATGTGTATGGGGAAGACGCCTTCTGGGTCCAGTGCCTCACGTGACTTGCAATATCGAGCTTGGGTACATAATAGCCAAAATAGCTTCACAGCCCAGAGCTGTTGCCGGGGGCTTGAGTGTATCCTACACGTTAAGATGGATATATTTTACAGTGTTGGTGGGAGCCTGGGGCGGGAACAGCAGGGTGCTGCAGCATCACACACACACGTACGGCGGGGGAGAGAGACATAGAGGGAGGGAGAGAGAGACGCTGAGAGAGAGAGGGAGAGATACATTGGAGACAGAGAGAGAGAGAGAGAGAGAGAGAGAGAGGGGGGTTGGACAGTGGTCTTTACTGTAGCTATATGCCAATACAGATTTATCGCATCTGCTCCAATTCACCGGCAACATAATTGCTCAGCTCGATATAGCTACAGTACACTTCCTCTCTCCCTACCTCTCTCTCTCTCACACACACACACACACGCGTGCACACGCGCGCGTGCACACACACACTACACACACACACACACACACACACACACACACACACACACACGCATCACACACACGCATCACACACAGACACACGCATCACACATCACACACACACACAAACACAAACACACACACACACACACACACACACACACAGACAGACAGACACGTATCACACAGCCGCGGGTCTTTTTATGCGTCGCCGCTCCTCGCGCCGGCGGGTGGCCGCCTGGCTGCTCGCGCTGCCAGTGGGGAGAGGAGGAGAGGAATGCGCGCGCCGCGGCCGCCTGGAGATGATCTCGTTCTGGCTGCTGTGTTGGAAGCTGTTGGTAGGTAAATCAACCGAACAACGACATACGTTAAGAAGCGCTCTACAGCTGCTGCCCAAAGCATCCCCCAAAATCCCCACGCATGGCGTCTTGTGTTGTGTGGAGATGTTGGCGGGAGGTTTTTGGCGGCAACTGTAGACTTGGTGCTGCATGTGCTGGAGCTGCCATTGAAACCCCTTAACCGCTTTTTCCCTTATTGGCTGCTGCATGTGTGCCTCTGTCATGATTCTGGTGCTTTGCCTATAGCTACCACAGCACCCCTCTGTAGTATATACAATATAAGGTGGTTTCCAAACTGTCTTGTCTTTACTCAAGTCCAAAATGCTCCAAAATGAGTTGTAGCTTGAGAAGAGGCACTGCAGTTAACCTGAACAAACTGTTAGCTAGCTAACTAGCGAGCATGCTCATTGAGCAAAGATATGTATATATATATGTATATATATATATATATATATATATATATATATATGAGTAAAATAGAATATAACAGAACAGTGTATTGCTGCATGCTGATCATGACCCAACTGTCCCCTCATCTTCCCTGATAAAACACACCACGCCGAAAGCTGCAATTTAATCCTCTCAACACACACACACACACACACACACACACACACACACACACACACACACACACACACACACACACACACACACACACACACACACACACACACACACACACACACACACACACTGTCTGATGAGATGTGGTGGTCTCTAGCTGTTGATCTGTGGAGGAAAGGGGTCTGGCATCGTGACATGCAACAGCCGTTTCTCATGTAGAAAAAACTTTTGGTCCAATGAGCGCCTCTCTCCTGCCACCGTCACTTCCTGTGAATAGCCGAAATGGACGCGGAGAAGGACAGCGGAAGTGACGGAAAAGCCACCGTCACGTCCTTTTCCGCGTCCATTTCGGCTAATAACGTTAAAACTGCATAGAAGACGTCAACTCGTCTTCAGCAACAACAGTGGAAAATTAATCTAAAGTCACGGCACAAGTTGGTAAACAGTAAACAGTGGAGCACGGAAAAGAAAGTGACGGTGGCAGGAAAATGTGGGAAAAATGTTAGGGCTGTCCCAGAGTCTATTTTGATGAAAAATACACTCTGAGTTCCCAGATTGACTACAAGGGAATGCACTAGCAAAATCGGACAATTTGCCGGAAAAATCGCTTTTGTTCATTGTGGATCATACTATATGTTTTGCAATGGTCTGGTGATACCTGCAGCTTGGAGCGGCATCCAACCCTTGTGCATACCTGCTTTCCTCCATCCTCCACAGTAGCTCTGGGAGAGCTGCCCCTCAGACGTCACGCAGACGTCTGACCCCCAGCGACGCCATCGGCGTCATCAGAATCACGTGGCCGCAAACAAGCTAGACCAAACACACTCCTTGCTAGCAGAGCTCGCAACGGTAGTGAGCACACTCACCAAATAAGAATAAAAATTCAGGTGCACGGCACAAAAGTAACAGTCAAAAAACAAGGAATGCCAGCACGCGATGAATGTCCTTTCAAGGTTTTTATTCCGTCATCAAGACCTACACAATGGACGTTTCAGCCAACAGGCCTTCTTCAGCGTTGTAAAGGTTGCTGAATGAGCTAGATCCTTCCCCATACCATGTGACCTCTAATGAGGATTGGGTATGTCCAGAGATGGGAAGTAACTAAGTACAAATACTTTGTTGCTGTATACTTAAAGCAGGACGAAACCCCAAAACACTTTTTTTCAGCTTTTAACCAATATACATGGCTTTTCGGGTGGTTTGTGAAGAATTCTGGTCAAAATCTCCACATTTGACACTAAACTGATAATATTCTACAAACCTGATCATTTTCAGCATAAGTGCCCTCTATGGACACTGCTTTTTTTGGGGAGGGGGGTCAAATGTTAGTTACTTTACATGGCAGTAAATGCCACTGAATGACCAAATTGATATAACTTTTAACCATTTTGAGTAACACCGCTTCCATACGGATCACCAGCGTTGGTTAGCTGTTTATAACGTGGCTATATTTATAACATTCTCTATTTCTGATACACTGAAAATACTGCCTGTCATGCAAAAAAGAAAGAAAGAGGGGTTTGATTTCACAGTTCTGGGCACTGGAGTTGGCGTTGGCCAACCCTGGCGTGTTACGCCCCCAAATCGAGTGTGTTCTGGCTACTTTCTACTTACATTTTCAAAACAGCCTAGTTACTTTAATGCACAACAGACACAAATGATGTAACGTTTGTCTGTCTCCCGTCTCGTGCTCTCCAGGCTTTCACGCATTATGTGCACCTTTTTTGTGGGAAAACCATATCACACAAATTCTTAATCAAAGTATCGTCTTTAACTCTTTATCAAACATCTTCTAAGTTTAATAGTCTTTCTAATCCTACTATAATTGGAGGCGTGTCCGTCCGTCCGTCCATCCTCAACCTGGTGGCCAGGTCACTAGAATAGTGATGTCATAAATCACTGATGATGTGATGTGATGTCACTCGAGCAATTGTGATGTCATCAGTGACGTCACTCAAGCAATTTCGATGCCATCAGCAGTGTCATCAGTGATGGCACTCAAACAATTTGTCTCTTCACCACCTGAAGGAATGGCTACTCCACCAGAGCATGATGAGAGGCATCTCCACGATGCGGCTGAGGCAGGGGGACCTGGACAAACTGAGGGCCCTGCTGCAGGTAGAGCGCTTCAGAAGGTGCATCAATGAGAGGAGGTGGGGGTACATTTGGAGGAACACCCCTCTGGGGCTCGCAGTCGAGCGGGGTCACGCTGCCTGTGTGGACTACCTGATCACCCAGGGAGCCCATGTAGACCGAGCCGATGTGTGGGATTGCACGTCTCTCTACATGGCCGTGTTCAACAGTCACATGGACTGCGTCCGGATCCTCCTGGAAGCCGGGGCTGACCCCAATTAGAAGATGCATCGGCCCATACCCCCACGCCACATACTGTGCTGCTGCCCGGTGGTCTCCTCTCTCCATCAGCGCTAGACACAACCACTTGGACTGCTTCCGCCTGCTGCTCCCGGCTGCGCGGCGTTCTGACCCGTGAGGTGGCTTCTCGCCTGTTGGAGGTGCTGCTGCATAATACGTGCCAGGCAGCCTTCGTCCAGCTGCTCCTGGACCACGGCGCCGACCCGGCCCTGGTGAGGAGGCAGGCAGAGCTGGAGGAGAGGGCGGATCCCGAGGCTCTCAGGGTCTTTCTTGAGGCTAAGAGATGTCCTCGCAGTCTGGCTCACTCACGTGTGTCGGGTCCGGATCCACCAAGCGCTGGGCACACATCGCCTGGACCAAGTCCACTCACTACCACTAACACAAGTGATGAAGGAATTTGTGCTCCACCAGAACTGAATTGAAGGACTGTCAGTTTACTTATTTTCGTTTCTGAGATTTAGTTCTTCAGTGATTGTTTCATCCAGGACGAGAGTTTAAATACCATCAGCACGCACCACCTGTAGCCAATCCTCCGACTATAATTGGACAGCTGTGTCCGTGTGTGCTGGGTTAATCGTTTCCAGAGTCCCACCACAGAATTGAGCATGCGGAAATTCTTTATCATAATATGACATGAGGTTCAGTTAGCTTTGCACAGAAACAGCCGGTAGAAATACTTTTTTACTTTTATACTTGATTACATTTCAGAGCCTGTCATTTTTTTTATCTTTACTTGAGTAAACAAGTTGAATCAGTACTACGTTTACCAGAGTGTTGTTTTTACACAAGTAACTGTACTTATACTTAATAATTAAATAATGTGTGTACTTTTCCCATCTCCTATGTCAAGAATGAATAGTCTGCAGAAGTCAACACACATGGTGATACATGTTTTTTTTTTTGCTCACCCTGCCTGTTCTATTTCACACAGGCTCCGCCCATTAGCAGGAGCTTCATTGCTTTAGCCACTCGCGTAAGTGGTTCTGTGTAACAAAGCATCTGGCAGTGTCAGGTTACTACTCCCTGGCCCCTCGCTGGTCCTGGAGTATGAACCCTAACATACATGTCTTTGATGGTGGGAGGAAACCGGAGCACCCGGCAGAAACCCACACGAACACGGGGAGAACGTGCAAACTCCACACAGAAAGGGCCTGGGACGGACCGGGGGTTCAAACCTGCAGGCCCATATTGCTATCTGTGAGGCAACAGTGCTGACCACTGAGCCACCGTGCTGTGCTACGAAGTAATAACTGAGAGTGGATGTCCTAATTATGCATCAGCTGCATGTTAACTGTGACTTTATTGAAAGAGAACTGACCCCTGCAGCCTGCCTGCCTCTGCATCTATACTTAGTATTGCCATAGCAACACATTCAGTCTGTCACCAGCACATGCCGGGAACAACAGACCATAATAATTTGCTAACCCACTCACAGCCAACGCAGTGCGGCCATGGTAACAGTGTGAAGGCTTGAGTTTAGCAAAGATTTATAGAGCGTGCACATTGGTTTAATCCACTGTGCATGGGCGTTGATGTGGGTGTGTATATATATACGTTATGTAAGTGTGCTTGTTTATGAGTTACATGAAGAACTAATTAATTACGAGTCTAATGTAGGATATCTGTAAGCAAGTAAGATAATGAATATCTAAATAATAAAGCTAATGTTGTCTGTTTGTGTGTGTGTGTCTGTCTGTGTGGCTAATTGGTGATGTCACCAATAATGTCACTCGAGCATTCGATGATAATGTCATCAGTGATGTCACTCGACAATTGTGATCTTGTAAATCTCATCGTCTCCAGATCTAGAAATCGACCGCACGTAGCGTGTGAGATTGCTAGTACTGTAATAAATTATGATGGCAGTTTAGATGATTAAGAAACACACACACACACACACACACACGCACACACGAACACGCACGCACGCACGCACGCACACGCACACACGCACGCACGCACACGCACACACACGCGCACACACGCACGCACGCACGCACACGCACACACACACACACACACGCACACACACGCACACACATTTCACAACCTATTTGTCTCTGCCAACAAAAACAGTTCCCTCAGGATTTAACTACTGCCAAGGTTAAACAGGTAAAAGTATTTACAGACTGCAAGCTAGCTAAGCAAGCTACATTTAGGTTAGCACAGACGATTTCAGTTTATCGTTCATAAACGGTCAAATGTATCCATATCTCTGCTGCTACTGCACACAGAAAAACGTGAACATTAACGTTACATTAGAACAGCTGTGAAGCGGAGTCATAGGCCTATAGTGATGCGTCCTGTGATGTTACATTAGATATCATCACAGAATGTCTCTTGTCCAATTTATTTGTGTGTGTGTGTGTGTGTGTCTACAGAGAGCCACTGCAGGACTAAGGAGGGCAACAGCTGAGCTAACGGACGGTAACCAGGACAACAGCAACTCCGGCAACAGTAGCCCTGTCAACGGCACTCCTAGACAGCCGAAAGAAGCGGTTGCCATGGAGATCAGCTCATCGCTGCTGCCAACAGAAATGGAGACAGACGACCCGATTGGCTGCCGTAGCCAGGAAGCAGAGGAACCGCAGGAACCAATCACTGCATCAGCTGCAGGTGGAAGAGACGGAGATTGTCAAGAAAACGTTCACTTCTTTGAGATTGGAGGGCAGAAGAATAAAGTAGAGGAAGGAGGTGAAAGTGAAGATGCACAAGGCATGGGAGGAGGAGGAGAGGGGGAAGAAGATGGAGGGCGAGGAGAAACAATAGTAGGTGGAGGAGAAACAATAGAAGGTGGAGGGAGAGGAGAAACAATAGAAGGTGGAGGGAGAGGAGAAACAATAGAAGGTGGAGGGAGAGGAGAAACAATAGAAGGTGGAGGGAGAGGAGAAACAATAGGAGGTGGAGGGAGAGGAGAAACAATAGAAGATGGAGGGCGAGGAGAAACAATAGAAGGTGGAGGAGAAACAATA
The DNA here is from genome assembly GCF_964638095.1 of Poromitra crassiceps. Lineage (NCBI taxonomy): Eukaryota > Metazoa > Chordata > Actinopteri > Beryciformes > Melamphaidae > Poromitra > Poromitra crassiceps. The sequence goes on from NC_139635.1 coordinate 19,501,976, forward strand.
GGAGGTGGAGGGCGAGGAGAAACAATAGAAGGAGGGCGAGGAGAAACAATAGAAGGTGGAGGAGAAACAATAGAAGGTGGAGGAGAAACAATAGAAGGAGGGCGAGGAGAAACAATAGAAGGAGGGCGAGGAGAAACAATAGAAGGAGGGCGAGGAGAAACAATAGAAGGTGGAGGAGAAACAATAGAAGGTGGAGGGCGAGGAGAAACAATAGAAGGAGGGCGAGGAGAAACAATAGAAGGTGGAGGAGAAACAATAGAAGGTGGAGGGCGAGGAGAAACAATAGGAGGTGCAGGGCGAGGAGAAACAGAGGGAGAAGACAGAGTGAGCCCAGAGACAGTGGAAGAGGACGGTCAGAAACGAGAAACAGTGGGAGAAACAGAAGACCTCTACTCTGAGAGTCTACTGTGCCCTTTGGCAACCCCGCCGCAACAGCAGCCGGCGACGTCCATGTTGGAGGACGGCTGGTGTCGCCAGGGTAACCGCGATGACCTCAGTGACGGTCACCTCAGCGACTGTCTCCAGGCAGAGCTGGCTATTGTCTACTCGGACAGCGATGCCGGGGATGACCAGTGGGTGGCCTCCGCACCCTGCGGTGCCACTGACCAGGAAGAAGTGAGAATTCAAGATGCCGTCAGGAAGCAGGAGAGGGGAGAGAGGTATGATAATGAAGAGCAGACGAGACCAGGAAGAGATGTCCTCCTGCGCTCTCCTTCTGTCAGCTCCTCAGCCAGCTCCTCAGACCCCGACAGAAGAGTAAGGCTTACTTCTCATGTCTCATATCTACTTTATATTTCTCATGTGTAATAGATAGACATAGTTCTGAGATGATTGGCAATGCAAGTAAACCTCGGATCAATGAGTGTAATCTGGATGTACCATGAGCTATCAGACGAAGAGATGAGATGACTACTGTATATCTCTGGTAGGTACCTGCAGATTTCTCCGTCCACCAGGAGACCAGCAGTGAGAACGTCTCCACTGAGCACCTGGACTTCCTGTTGGCCCGCCAGCAGTGGAGGAAGATGGAGGAGGAGGTCAAAGGTCAGCCCCTGCCCAAGCCGTGGACCAGAGGTCAGGAGAGCTTCCAGGGCACCCACAGCTCACTGTACCCTCCCACTCGCAGCCCCCGACTCAAACACAGGTAGGAACACCATACCGTAATAAAAATACTACCTCTAGGGGGGGGCATGGTGGTGCAGTGGTAAGCGCTGTCGCCTCACAGCTCGATGGTCCTGCGTTCGATTCCCACCTGCATGGGACGCTGTGAACGCTGAAGGAATGCGTGCCCGTCCGCATGTCCTCGAGTGCCCACCGCCCGGGTGGGGTCGTCAAAAGGGGCTTTCTGTGTGGCGTTTGCATCTCCCCGTGCCTCCTGGGGGTTTCCTTCATATAGGAACCCCACACCAAAACATGCAATATCCTGGTTGCTGATGTGGTGCCTCCTCTGGTCGTTAGGGACGCCTGTTCGGAGGGAGGGGAACTCGTTGGAATAGCGTGATCCTCCCACGTGCTATGCCCTACCGGCGAAGCTTCCCCTGTCAGGTGAAAAGAAGCGGCTGGCTACCATGTCTCGGAGGAAGCATGGAGCCAGTTTCGGCTCTCCCCAGATCGGCAGAGGGTGGAGCAGCAACCAGGATAAATAAATAAAAATGAGCACTAATGGGGGATAAAAATTGGATAAGAAAATCGGGGGGGGGGGATTTTAAAGCCCCATTCAGCAACTTTTCCAAGTTTTGCTATTGGGGGAAACTGCGCCCTCTGGGTGCAATAGCATCGGTATCGATATCGGCGTTCAAAGTCAACGAAACACAGGACGAGAAAGCTCTATGTACATGTTGTGACATCGGGTACTCACCACGTGATGAAATAATAATCCATAGTTACGTGAAACGTCATTTTCGTAGCAAATCCGCACCGAGTTACTTCCTTGTTTTACTGAACACAGCGCTTCAGCTGTACAGCGCAGTATGTGCCTCCAGGCTGCCTCCGGGACACAGGCATGAAATTGCTTAGTCCCAGGAGAGGCCTTTGGAGGGCGCTGTGTGACCAATAGAGGCGACATTCTCTCTGTTATAAGTCACTGTACCATCTCCAATGACTAAAAAGCTGTTATGTTAAGGTGAAATAAATGCTTATTTGGGGCTTTAATAAGCTGAAAGAAATCCAAATACATCCTAACATCTCATCATTTAGTCTTAAAGTCTTATTTTTTCCACAAAACAAAACAAAATCTGACAATTTGATTGCTTATCCACTCCAATGCAATTTACCAAAATAATTTTCTTGAATCAAGTGACACTTTATTACTGCAATAGTAGGAATATATCACTGCAGTCAATGCAGATCTTTAACGTTACTCATAGGGAGTGTTGTCTTTTTGGTTACTAGTTTAGTTTAGCTAGTCTTAACCCATTGATACCTGATGCAGCATTTGCGTGTGTATCCCTTTAAGACCGCGTCACGCGGTTCGCGGTCTTAAAGGGATACACACACAAATGAGGGATATACACGCAAATGCTGCATCAGGTATCAATGGGTTAACTTGACTCGGTTGATTTATGCTCATTTTACTTTCTCCTGTCCTTTCAAAGGGAGGTGGGTCACCAGCCTCCCCTGTCCTCCACCCTTTCCCCCAGTTCAGAGGACTCAGGCCTGGACGACTACTCGTACCGCAGCCCCTTGGAGGAACCAGAGACCTCTGTGGAGAGAGAGATCCGACTGACTCTGGAGAGAGAGGAGAGGCACCGTCGGGAGAGGGGGATGCTTGCACAGGGCCTGAATATACCCGGGTAAGAAAAAGGCAAAAAAAATCCAGGAAACGATACAGATGCTTTTCTTTTACGCCATTAACAAAAGGGGTTGTATCGTTTCAAATGCTTCTATATTTGTACCGACCATAGCAAAACCCTATTCAGGACAAGAATGAGCCCTTTCAGAAAGATATTCTATCACCATGATCAGGGGCGTATGCAGAAATTGAATTATAGGTGGGCCTGGATCAAATTGGGTGGGCCTGGATAGGAAGGGATGCAGATGCCCGGCCAAAGGCCGGGCCCACTCGGGTGGCCGGCCGAAGGCCGGCCACCTGAAAAATTTGACGTGTTATTTTACTAAAAATAATGCATTTGACCATCATTTCAAGTAGAATGATACCACCCAAGCAAGAATATTTCAAGTGTTTCAAGTGCTTTACTGAAATATTTGGACCATATAATGATAATTCAATTATCTCAACCTTAAAAGGTTACATATAGGTGCCAAATGTTGCATACATGAATGCTTATACTTGTGTGTATACTGTTACTTTATACAGAAATTAGAACCACTGATCCATATACTGCTGTGAGTTTAAAAAATAACAACACTGAGGCTGCTTCAAGTTTGAACAAGACGCCCTCTGGTTTATTTATCCACAGAGAGAACAAAATTCCTAGATGTCATGAAGTTGTCATGCATTAGACTCTGGAGATGATGTGCCCTGCATTTTTACAAAAGTAACAAAACCATTGGCTAGCAATGCAGCAGCAAGTTTGCCTCTAGAAAACAACCAATAAAAAAAAAAAAAAAATCACCCAATTTTTTTTTTTTTTTTTTTTTTTTTTTGGGTGGGCCAGGGCAAGAAGTGGGTGGGCCTGTGCCTACCCAGGCCCACCCGTAGATACGCCACTGACCATGATCGAAAGATTCTACATAAAAATGTGCCAATTCAACAGTATTATAATAATACTATATCATATAATAATATAATCAAACTTTTTAAGAACCACACTGGGTTATTTATTGAGCTGTGATTTTTCTTTTGTTTTTTATTATTTCAGTCATTATGGTCTCACAATAGGCCCTTTTCACGGTGGCCATTTTGTGTTTTGAAGACAGGATAAACACAGGTGTACCAAAGCATTAATTACGGTTTCCAACTTCCAGTCCATTTAGGTGTTCCAGTGCTGGGGCGCTAATTAGTGAGTTGGTTGCACCTGTGTTTATCCTGCCTTTTTACAAAATGGCAGCTCTGAAAAAGGTCTATTGTAACTAGGGCTGTCAAACGATTACTTTTATTAATCACGATTAATCAATTAATTAATTCTTACCAGTGTGTCGTGATTGGGAATCAAATGAATGCAAATAAATGTACTTTGTGATCTTAAATTTTAGATTTATTTTCAATTCAATAGAAGTGGAATGTAGACCGGAGGTAACAATGTCTACAAAATATATCTAGAACCGATACTTCCGGCGGCGGTGCTGTGGAGCAGTCGAAACCCAAAATGACACAGCCGAAGAAGGCTGTGTCTGAGCTAAAAACTTTGGCACTTCCATGTGAATAATGGCTCGGTATTGGAAACCGTGTATTGATAACGTGTCTATCGCGTGAAGACATTGGAGCCGACCTCCCAGAATGAGTGATGAGTCTCGCGCTAGCTAGCTGGCTGCTAGCTGGCCGCTAGCTACTTTTAGGTGATCGTTCGCCTCAAACTCGATGTACTTCGGTGATATTTTAATTCCATTTTACACCACGGCTCTTGACTTGTCCACTGTGCCACTTGGGGAGTTTTTTTAAAGTAAAACGAGCCATTTAAAAGCATATTGCTGTCGTTCTCTTCCATGCCTGCATGCACAAGCAGGAGACGGAATGGCTTGACTACAATACGGGTGCGACGAAGGGACAAAATAGCGGCATGCGATTAACGAGATACAAAAAAAACGCGTTATGGTGGGCCCTTAATCGCATCGCGATTAACGCGTTAACGCTGACAGCTCTAATTGTAACCAAATAACCTTTGCAGGACTTTGTTGCCTCCAGGCATTTGTTGCCTCCAGGCATTTGTTGTATATCGGTAAGTCAGTGTGATGTGATCGATACTACACAGGTTTTCTATGGGAAGACTTCATAGAATTGATTCTATAAATCTGGTGGAACACTGTGAATAGCATCATGGTTCCTGCGTGCTGGGGAAGCTAAGCAGGTCTGGCTGTGATCAGTCCTTGGATGGGAGACCACCTGGTGCTGGAAGAGGTGTTGGAGAACCGGTAGGAGGTGGTCTTCCCACTGGTCACATGAAGAGTAATATCCCCATCCCCAATGCCCCAGGGCAGAGACAGGGCTGTTGAGTGGGCACCATTCTTCGGATGAGACGTTACATCGAGGTCCCGACTCTGTGGTCAATAAAGATCTCATCGGCACTCTTCGCAAAAGTAGGGGTGGAACCCCGGTGCCCTGGGGGGTGTATCCCCGGTGCCCCGGGGGGTATAACCCCGGTACCCTGGGGGGTGTAACCCCGATGCCCTGCGGGGTGTATCTCTGTGGGGGTGTATCCAAGGTGCCCACGGCGACTGAATCATCCCTCCTTATCTAATTGGCAACATACAGTCCTCAACTATCCACCATGATAGCTGATGTGTGGTGAGCGTTCTGGCGCAAACTGGCTGCCGTGCATCATCCAGGCGGGTGCTACACATCACCCCAATACTGTATGTGAAACACTTTGGCTGCCTTGAAAAGCACAATATAAATCCAGTCAATTATTATTATTATCATGAAAATTTTAGATATTGAATATCATCACATCACGTCAAGCATATGCTATCAGCAGTTTCAGTCCAAAAATATTAGTAGCCCATTGGTCAAACCCAGTCAAACCCTGTTCACGAGAGAAAAATGAAGCAGAAGCAAACTCATATGGCTGCTACGCTTCATGCATGTTAAGTTCCGACTTGTTGATTTGTCTGCATCCAGACCAGCCAGCCTGCAGACGGGACGATCTCCCCCCCGGCCTCCAGCCTGCCGCACCCCCACCCTGTCCATCTCCCCCTCCCCTTCCCTCTCCTCCTGCTCCCTCCCTCCACCTGTCTATCATGAGATGACGGCCAATAACGTCATCATCCTGGAGCCCGACTCCTCCAGGACCCGCCTCCTCTCCCCGGGAGGCTTCTGCGATTGGCCGGGAGGCTTGGACACCCCGTCCTCCGCCAGCGTCGTCGTCGTGGAAACCTCAAACCTGATCATCCGTAGCGCCTCCGAGTTCTGCCTGAACTCCGCCCCCGTATCCATGGAGACCCAGGAGAGCACCTTCTCGTCCAATCCGTTCTTCAAGCTGCGCTCCCTCAGCAGCCAGTCGCTGGTGGAGCAGGAGATCCGCGTGGTGAGGCAGAGGGAGGAGGAGTGGAGGAGGCAGAGGGAGGAGGAGTGGAGGAGGAGGAGAGAGGAGGAGTGGAGGCGAGGGGGAGAGAGAGAGAGCTACCACACAGTGCTGGTGTCTCACGGCCTGAATGACAACATCAGCTATAATGGTACGTATCACTCACTCCCACTTGTCACAGCACCATTTTGTGTCCCAATTTGTATTCATTCAATTAGGCCGGGGTGAGCTGAGCGGGCTCAGATTACAGGAGTTTTTTGCCGGTTTATCCCCGATTTGCCCCTCCTGACAATCAGAGGAGGAAATCTGAACCTGAGTCTTGTTCGGAACCGAAGTTCGGCACAAACTATCTGTGAATACGAACCCGTTCTCACTCCACCTGCATGATACATCACGGCTCTGTCAGCACCTTGTGTGTGGGATGGAACGCGCAAAAGTACCCTTGTGCGCAAATATGATACGCCCAGGGAGTGAGCGCCCCGTTAAACAAGCTGTCACAGCCTACTGTGGAACGCACACGGATGCACCTGGTCCAGGGAATTAAGGCAAAGGTCAAGTTACGCCGTGGGCTTGGAGGCTGGAGATGGTCTCCCAGGGGGAAAAGACCACCTCCAGGGTCTTAAGAGGAGGGTCTTCCTACCTTGGAGACGTTAACCCTAAGCCTTCCCCTGGAGACCCTAGCCCTAAGCCCCCCACCATATTCAAACGCTAACCCTAACCAAGTGACTACTATGCAGTCCCTAAACCTAACCCCCCTCCCCCCCGTTCCTAACCCTAAGACACCCTCCCCCACTGCCTAAACCTAAGACCCCACCACCCCGCTGTGCCTCCCAAGGCATAACTTCACCATTGCCTCCTCAGCCAAACAGGTGCACACTGCTTGTTTAACGGTGTGCCTGTGCGCGTTTCATCCGGTGCCCAAGACAGAGGGCTGGTAATGAGAATGTTGTGACACTGTACAGATCACATGTGAAGGAGTTGCTTGGGATGAAAGAGACATCTGACAGTGAATTCCGGTGTGACCTGACTGTAATGGTATCTCCCTGCCTGACTGGCCCCTCTGTTTGCCTGAATGGTTCCTTCCAGCGTCGGAGCTTCCAGACAGATGTGTCTCCTCCCCCTCCTCCCCCTCCAGGACCCACCGCAAAGTGCAACGCAACATGCCATCCAGTCTGTCCTGTGACCACAAGGTAAGTTTGCACACACACACACACACTCACGCACGCGCGCACACACACTCACGCACGCGCGCACACACACTCACGCACGCACGCACGCACGCGCATGCACACACACACACTCACACACACACACACACACACACACGCATGCACGCACGCACACACACACACTCACACACACACACCAACTCTATCCCTGTATGTGTGTGTCTGTCTCCTTTTGATGTATTTCTAGGCAATCCTTTAACAATTTGATAGCCTTAAGCGTAATTGATGGTGGGACGTCAGAGCCCTCGCCGTACGTGCCGTACGCCGTAGACGAGTCTGCCGGCGTAGGTGGCGTGCAGCTCCCCAAAAATGTGAGGGACCATCAGGCCGACGTAGCTGACGCTGAACAGCGCAAACTATACTATAATGTAGATGGGAGATAACAGGAGAGAGTGAAATCTATGACGAAGTATGTTCTCTCCTTGGGCGAACTTCTAGTCATTGAAATCATAGTGAAATCACACAATGACTCATTTTGCTGGGGACTCCCCCTGGGACCCCCTCGTCAAGCTGAAGCTCTAGTATGTACGTCGAGCCGACAACATCCCAAGTCGCAGCTCAAGTTGAAGCATGATTCTGGATTAAGTCATCAACTCAGAGTAGGACCTTGTTCATCTGGCATGTGGAGATTCAAACTGACCTTTCTGCCTTTTGAACAGGCGTAATATACAGCAATGACAGGCCACATTTATTCTGTTTATTCAACACAAACATTGTGAATTTTCAAAAAAATGTTTGAACGTTTCTTAAAAATCTCCCATGGTGCAAATATCTATTTAAAACTACGCATTTCAACCAGAATGTATCGGACTATCAGTCATTTTAGAATGCTTGCAGGACATATTTGGAGATACAGTAGGCCTGAAGTCAGGGTACCTCAGTGTTCATGTGAACATTTTACTAACTCAAACCACCTCCATGCCTGAGGTGTTGAGCTTAGGTGCTACTGCACTGTCCAGGCAGGCAGGTATCTTCTGCCTTAGGTGCTACTGCACTGTCCAGGCAGGCAGGTATCTTCTGCCTTAGTCCTCATCAACACCATCCGCCAAAGCCACGCTGAAGCTACGCCGCAGTGATAGTTTCAGCTTCCGTTCTATTTTTCAAGCGAAGCCAACAAGTCATGAAGTCAACACAAGTTGTGGGCGTGGGGGAAAGCAGCGCCGAGCGAGGTGCTGAGGAAAAGAGAGTGCTTCTTGTGTGACCGCTTTAGCGTGACACTCAGCTTCTGTTCGGTGCAGCTTCAGCTCTGCTTCTGAATAGCGCCCGGTATGAACCAAGGCTTAGGTTCTACTGCACTGTTCAGGCAGGCAGGTATCTTCTGCCTTAGGTTCTACAGCACTGTTCAGGCAGGCAGGGATCTTCTGCCTTAGGTTCTACTGCACTGTTCAGGCAGGCAGGTATCTTCTGCCTTAGGTTCTACTGCACTGTTCAGGCAGGCAGGTATCTTCTGCCTTAGCTAGGTTCTACAGCACTGTTCAGGCAGGCAGGGATCTTCTGCCTTAGGTTCTACGCAGGTATGTTCTGCCTTAGGTTCTACTGCACTGTTCAGGCAGGCAGGTATCTTCTGCCTTAGGTTCTACGCAGGTATCTTCTGCCTTAGGTTCTACTGCACTGTTCAGGCAGGCAGGTATCTTCTGCCTTAGGTTCTACAGCACTGTTCAGGCAGGCAGGGATCTTCTGCCTTAGGTTCTACGCAGGTATCTTCTGCCTTAGGTTCTACTGCACTGTTCAGGCAGGCAGGTATCTTCTGCCTTAGGTTCTACAGCACTGTTCAGGCAGGCATGTATCTTCTGCCTTAGGTTCTACACCACTGTTCAAGCAGGCATGTATCTTCTGCCTTAGGTTCTACACCACTGTTCAGGCAAGCAGGTATCTTCTGCCTTAGGTTCTACTGCACTGTTCAGGCAGGCAGGTATCTTCTGCCTTAGGTTCTACTGCACTGTTCAGGCAGGCAGGTATCTTCTGCCTTAGGTTCTACAGCACTGTTCAGGCAGGCAGGTATCTTCTGCCTTAGGTTCTACTGCACTGTTCAGGCAGGCAGGTATGTTCTACCTTATAGGTTCTACTGCACTGTTCAGGCAGGCAGGTATGTTCTGCCTTAGGTTCTCCTGCACTGTTCAGGCAGGCAAGTATGTTCTGCCTTGCCAAACTTTCGTGACTCAGTAAATAGCTGTGGGGAAGATCATGAAAATAAATGTTTTCTAGGAGAATACACAATTAAGCTATTTTTAAGGACAACATAGTGGGTTATAGGAGATAAATGTGTCATTAAAATACTGCTTATAATTAAATTGTCTGTATTGTCTCCAAATGATGCCTTTAGGGCAACAATGATTGCATTTTACTGCGTTAGATTATTCCATTATATCATATTCCATTGTTCATTCTTTCATTTGTCTCTTAATTTGCATATCTGGTCATTATTATTATTATTTTTTTTTTTTACCTGTTCATCTATTTTGCCCATTTGTGAGCCGATCAATTTATTAACCATGGAGACCGATTATTTTTTTAATCCATTAGTTCCCAATTTAGTTTATTATTCATCCATCCACCGCCCCTGAATTCATCCCTCTATCTTACATCCATCATCCATCCATCCATCCTTCCCTCTATCTTGGTTCCAGTGGTTTAGATGAGTCTCCTCCTCCCTCCAGTTCCCCCAAGCCCTCTCTTCGTTGCCACGACGACAGAACGCCATGGCACAGCGATGGGAGGCCAGCCTACGAGCCAATCAGAAAAAGGAGTGACCCCGACCACGGCGCTGGACTGCCACCCGATTCGAAGACCAAGACGCACACCTGCCTGTGTCTCAGAATGGCAATGTGTAGTAGAACGATGTTTCTTAAACTATGGTTGGGACCCAAAATGGGTCACGAGAAGAAGACAAGGATATTTTTTATGAGACCGGATCCCAAGATGACGGATTAAATTTATTCCGTTTGGGTCCATGGCTGGAAAAGTATGAGAAATGCTGCTTTGAAAGGCAACACTCTTCTCATGTGGTGTTTGAAGCAGCATGGCTGCACAGCACAGTGATGCTGCCTGTCATATAAAAACAAAATGTCACACCACACTGGTGAGACATTTTCATAACATTTAATCACTTTTACTGGCTGTTAAAGGGGCAGTTCACCCCAAAATGTAAAATACATAATTTTCCCTCTTACATGTAGTGCTATTTATCCATCTAGATAGTTTTTGGTGTGAGCTGCTGAGTTTTGGAGAACTGGATGGCACTCGGGTGGTGCTCAAAGCATGCAAAGAATACATTTGAAAAGTTCAACAGCAACGTCTCTTTCCAGAAATCATGAACCGGTTACTCAATTAATCCACAGACCTTGTTGTGAGCAGTTTCATGTAGGAACTATTTTCTTTCGATCGAACTACACTGCAACTAGCTAATGTAGCAGCGACTGAACTATCACCAAAGAAGATAGTTCCTACATGAAACAGCTCAGAACACGGTCTGTGGATCATCTTGAGTAAGCAGGTCATGATTTCTGGAAACAGACATTGCTGTTGAGTTTTGAGAAGTCATATATATACAGTATATATATATATATATATATATATATATATATATATATATATATATATATATATATATATATATATATATATATATAATTTTTATTTTAGGGTAAACTGTCCCTTTAAGGCACTTTCACTTGAGGTTTATGGCAATTATGCACAAGCACAAAATGGCAACCATACATAATAATAGTAAAAGGTTCAATCTGAGAGTTTGCCTCCTGTTAAGGCAGGAATCATTGATTTACCACTGTTTTTATTTATTTTTTATTTTATTTTATTTTATTTACATTCCAAATAACATAACCACATGTTACTGGTAGTGGTATTATTCTCATGTAATGTTTAATATTTGCAGCACTTTGTTTTTCTAGATGTTTAAGATGTTGCATTTTGTGGTACAGCTCAAACTATTTATTGATATTTATTGATATAGCCATGAACTTATGCCGACAGTAGTGCAGTGATTTTCAAACGTTTTCTGGACACCCACGTTTTTAAAATACGACTGCTGACAAGCCAAATGTTACTTTTCCCAGGCTATTATTTAGACGTATCTTATCCTACATAATCTAGTACCTTAAGGTGCCAACCCAGACTTTGAAACTCACTGCCCCATTGATATGTTTGAGCCATTGATCAAAAGAGTTTGGATGTCCCAGGTTTCGGTGTCAGCCATGTTGGCTCCACAGTACTACGTTTTGCTAATTACTGCTCATTACTGTACCTATACAAGTTTTGCATTTGCACCAATAATCTATCACACCTGGTGCCATCTTGGAGGTACATTAGAGAATTGGCCATACTGTTATACAACCTGGTTGTTATAATCTATAACAACCAGGCTAGAAAAAAGAGAAATACAGTGGAATCCGCTTATAGTGATCATGGTTATAGTGATCAACCGCTTATATCGATCCAAAAGCGTAGTCCCGAACCATTCCTATACACATGCTCATTTTGGGTCTTGTCCCACCTGAGAACAATGGGAAAAATACGTTTAAAACTACAGTAATTTTATAATTTTTTTTACTAACAACTGCCAAAAAAGAGCCAAAGAGATACAGCAGCGACACTTGATGCATGTCTATCTGTATAAGGAGAGATCGCGGCCTCTCTGTCTGTGGAGAGAGGCCGGTGTCTCTGTCTACACCAGAGCGCTGTGGTTGAAACGGCTGGAGGCCTAACTTAGTGTATGGATTTTTAAAGTAAAAAACATTGCTTTACTTTATATGTACTGTATTCATGTAATACATATACAAACGTCAATTAGATGGTAATCTGCATGAGAAATAAAGAAAAAGAAAAAAATATGTTATAATGATCATTATATATATATATTTATACAACAGGTAGTTCCGGCCGAGCAATTTGATTGGACAAGAGGGATCCTACCAGTGCCGATATTTCATGATAACGCACTGGCGCTTCACTGTGTGTATATCACTCCGCTTCACAGCTGCTCTAATCGACAAAACGCTTCACAGCTGCTCTAATCAACAAAACGCTTCAAGCAATATCACACGAGAGGGAGTGCTGTTGTCTAAAATGTTTCACAGCTGCTCTAATCAACAAAGAAAAACACCAGCCACGTTACATTGAACGTCATTCACAAAGCGTAACACAGCTACCGACAGCGCAAAGATGGATTTATTTCCTAACATAACTAACTAACATGCCATCACCAGACTCTTATTTCACTGGCTGTACAATAAATGGAAACTTGCAAATCAATGTGTATGATAAAAAGTAGGCAGCCTGCAGTTAGGTTACATTTTTGGCAACTGGTAGCGGAAAGCTGAGGGGACTATTTTTGTTGGCGGAGGAATAAATAGAGAAATCATATATTTTCTCAGCTTTTTGTCATTTTTTTAATCAGCTTTGTTTAATAGAACTGTTGTATAAAAGCACTATCACACTCGAGGTCGTGCTGTTGTTAGTCTCGGCTCCCAGACGTTTGGTGAGCTGCGCCACCAAACGTCTGGGAATTTCACTGTCAGAAACTGTCTGTCAGAGCCCGGCGAGAACGGCCGGCAGCAGACACGCCTACATTTATTATTAGAATTTTATTTGGTAGCGGCAATGCCATTTATCATAGTTCCAATATAGAGCAAGACACCGATGTGCTGCAAAGAGAGTTTATACCTGTTGTTTATTTTACAATAATTTTTCCTACCCGGAAGTGGTCCGCTTGCTACTGTGAGTCATCAGCAGGCTCTGTAACGTTAGCCTCGGGAGTCGGGCTTATCGCTGGGGAAAAGACCTCTAGCCGCCGGGGCCGGATGAAACACGTCCTATTAACAGGTTATGTTTGTTTCTAAGTGATTAATATGTTTCTCCGCAAACGCGGCGATGTTTTGCGAGACACTGGTTCTGCATGAGCGTCACTGCCCCCGGAAAGCAGGCCCGCCCACAACACTCATGATTGGTTCTCCGATGCAAGGCTTCCAACAGCGCCACCTAACGTTATGCAAAGATTTAAATAGTAATATTCTCAGTCTTACAAGGAGTGAAACGGATTAAGACTGAGGGCTGAGTCTATGTTGTTGTTGTCTAATATCGTCACGGCTGTGATTATCTTTGGCACTCGGCCTGCGGCCTCGTGCCTACGACCGAATCACAGCAGTGACAATATTAGCCAACAACAGCACTCCCTCTCGTGTGATATTGCTTATATATATATATATATATATATATATATAGGTGGATTAGTTTCCAAACTGTCTTGTCTTTACTCCAAAATGCACTGAGTAGCTTGAGAAGAGTCAATGCAGTTAACCTGAACAAACTGTTAGCTAGCTAACTAGCGAGCAGGCTCATTTAGCAATGAAACCGATGTTAAGGTCAATATAACTACCAGCCACTACTTTACTACATGAGGTTAACTATTGTGCAAATCAGATAGGTGATACGAGATGATCTGAGCTAATCCAGTATTCTGACATTAGGCACAATATTGATCACCTACTGGTCAAAAACATCCCAGAAATGAACTATGTGTATTCAATACCGTTGAACTTTAGCGATCCAATAAGTTGTTCATTCATTGTCGCCAAGAGCTGTTGACCTGTTGGCCATCACCTGAATGAGTTGAGCTTGTCACCATGGTGAGCAATCTGAATGAGTTGAGCTTGTCACCATGGTGATGGTACATTTTGCAGCAAATACTTTATTTTTTTCATAATAGGAGGAGCTGCAGCAGACACAAAGTAACCTATACAACCCAGAGAAAGTACCAATGGCTTTGACACAACCTGGCCAAACTCTATCTATCTATGGCTCTGCAGTCTGAGCAAAGTGACCTGAACGCTTCTGAATGAATCTTCTGAGTGATGTTAACTCTATGGTCTGGTGAAGATTTCTACATATTTCTATGTCCCGTCTAGATTGCTACAAAGAGAGATTCATGGTACTGTATATTTATTGGACATAGTATTTATGCACTAAAATATGACCTGATAAATAACTCATAGGACATGTATGTAGGCTATATCCACAGACTTTTTAAATGCTTTTATTTGTAACAAGTTTGTAATATGTTGGACTTGACCATTCTAGTCTGCCATGCTTTTCATGGGATGACTGTTTTTGTTTTGTTTGTTTGTTTGTTTGTTTGTTTGTTTTTTAGTAACTGCTGTCCCTAGCAGCTAACAGCTAGCCTGGCTTTACTTTAGCTTGGTTTCCACTACAGCACCAAAAAGGGCTAGGCTGCATACTTATTAGCCTGCTGTGGAATAAAGGTGCATTCATATGTCGTCGTCAACAACAACAACAACAACAACAACAACAACAACAACAACAACAACAACAACAACAACAACAACAATCATAGAATTTGCAGTTTCAGAATGAAAGTCCAACATTCTGATTGTGCTGTATGCTTTTTATGTGTTTGCACTATAATTGTACTAGGATATAAACTAAAGCATACCACAGAGGCTTAACGTACCTAGCTAGCTAACTGCTAATCGAAGCTGTCTCATCTATTTTCTGACCTATAATGATTTCATGCAAAAAGCGCAGTGGCGAGGTCGTTAGCGAAAAGCTTCTAAGATGTATTGAATGCACCATATAGCTACGACAAGAAGGCTCAAAGTTTGCTTCAGCGTGTCATCACTATGGTATATATATATATATATATAAGGTATACAATACAAATATACAATACAACATATGACACTACAAATAGATATGCTCAGTGTTTGCCCTATTTCATTGTAGCGGTGGTTTTGCTTCCACGTCCCTGTTTTGGTCCTGTCTAGTTTCAGTGCAGATTATGGTTTCATTTTGACTTTTTTGTATCTAACCAGGACACATTTGACATTTTACACACAGTCAGACTATAGACCTTATTCGATTGACATAACTCACGTACGGGCACGCCCACCGCCGCCATATTGTTGACATTCCGCAGCGCGCTGTTTAAAAGTGACTGACAGCTGTCATAGCTTAGGACGCTAGCCAGCGTTACTTACTAGCCTATTTAATGCCGTTTTTACTGCGTCAGGAGTTATTTCACAACAGCGATAGTTTGCTGTGTAATAATACACGGCTGTAGTAATAGCAGCAATAAAAGCCCAGGTGTTAGCTATAAGTCCACAAACGTGAAGGGAAAGAGACTAGAGGCCAACGTTAGTAGCAAACATTGGGCTCATACAAGCAAGCGTCAGATCAAACAAACATTTAACATTAAGGTTATTTACCTTTGCTGTCATGACAATGTTTGATGATGATGATGATGATGTCGTTGGTGGCACAAAAGTAAAAATGTCAGACCAATTGCCACAGATGAAATAGTTATAATGCTAGGACTCAAGGGATTTGAAAGCCTTCAGCTCCTGAGATGTGTAGCCTATGCCAATGCTGTCTGTATTCACAACGTTATACCTGGCAATATAATGAGTTATATTTACTCCAAGTCAGTTTTTTATAGGGGTCCGCACCTTCGACCAAACTCATTTTTTCATCACTTCTCTTTGACGAAGCCATAACTGTTGATATACGCTCGGCCAGACTATACGTTACTGCGGTTTGTCATCAATATGGCGCCGTCCGGGGTTATCGAATAAGGTCTATACCTGTTTGTGATTTGAGGGGGGAATGGTCCTATACAGTAGTATCAGATCTCTGCATTGCTCTGTCAGGTGTACGTGGTCGTGTTCCGGCACTTCTCAATGGATATAGAGGAAACACTGGGTAACCAGCACTCATTTGCTATATTCTATATTGACACATTTAGACAGCTATAGTGACTTTCTGAGCTTTTATTCACTAGTGTTTATTCACTAGTGTGTCATCATTCACCTTCTGTTGTACTTGATTTGCCTACGGTACTTTATTTATTATTGCCAAATTAAAGGTCTGGTGTTGACATCTTCAATAAAGGACATGTGTCTCTAGCCTGTTGTTAAAGTTGTCTGTCTATCTATCTATTGATCTATCCCTGTCTGTCTGTCTGTCTGTCTGTCTGTCTGTCTGTCTGTCTGTCTGTCTGTCTGTCTGTCTGTCTGTCTGTCTGTCTGTCAGTCTATCTATCTATCTATCTATCTATCTATCTATCTATCTATCTATCTATCTATCTATCTATCTACCTATGTACTGTATCTATCTATCTATCTATCTATCTATCTATCTATCTATCTATCTATCTATCTATCTATCTATCTATCTACAGTATCTATCTATCTATCTATCTATCTATCTTTCTATACCAGAAATGGTGTTTAGAATGTCAGTCTCAGCACATGTGCG
Organism: Poromitra crassiceps; assembly: GCF_964638095.1. Classification (NCBI taxonomy): domain Eukaryota; kingdom Metazoa; phylum Chordata; class Actinopteri; order Beryciformes; family Melamphaidae; genus Poromitra; species Poromitra crassiceps. The sequence continues at coordinate 19,518,630 of NC_139635.1, forward strand.
TCTTTAGTGTCAAAGGAAAGATTTTATTCGCGTTTTACTTTGGACTCCAAAAGCAGAAATTAGAGCAAGCATGAGTCGGCAACAAAGTCAATCAGCCGAAGAACAGAACACAGAACATAGATCTCCATATTTTAGGCTATTTGTAGATGTGGAAAATGCATTTGGTGACGAACACAACCCCGTGGGTTGTGTTCGTGTTTTCATTGGAGAACAGAATGCCATAAAACATTTGGCCGAATCCTATTTTCATGACAGGGTGCATACTCTTCCAGGCTACATTCACTATGGCAATGGAGGAGGTCATCACGTCATAAGGCATCAAAGTGGGTTGTGGGTGGGAAGGGAAGTCAGCAGGAGGGGAACAGTTCCCCTTCCCTCAGGGTGGATATGGTCAATATATTACAACTACCGGTATTACTTTATCAACACCTTGTTAAAGGAACGCGCTGACATTTTTGGGAGATTCAACCTATTTGCCATATTCCTGATAGATCCCCTCCTCTTCTCTGTGTGTGCAGTAGAAAAGTAGCCCATCCTGCTACAGTAGTAGTTAGCTTAGCACAATGACTGGTAGTCCACGGGACTGCGGCTACCCTACCCGCGTGAAGTCACCAAATGCACATTCCAACAGCACCAAAAATGCTCTTATGTATACATGTCGTGACTCGTGCATTCATCGCATTATGAAATAATAATGTAAAAAATAGCATTGTCATTTTCAAAGCGAATACAGCCGGAAGCGCCGACTAGGTCAGGTCTTCAGCTGGTGATGAGCACTTTCCTCAAGTTCATCCATTGTCCAGCTGGAAACATCGACACTCATTGACAATGGAAATTGACTTATGCTGTCGTTTCAGTGTGAGGACACACGTTGTTCTGGCTGACACCAGTTTGGGTCTAAACCAGGGGTGCCCAACCTTTTTTGACCCAAGATCTACTTTTCAAGTAGCCAGCCTCCCGAGATCTACCAGTCCAGTTTCAACATCGCAAACGCACACACATCGTTTCCAGCCTGCAGTAACTAACCTCACAACACTTTCTCGTTGTCCCACAACCACTTGACATAATAGGACTGTGAATCTTCACTGGCTTCACGATTCGATTTGTTTACGATTCAGAGGGCTACGATTTGATTCAATTACGATTATCGATGCATCTCGATGCATCTCAAATCGATACATCACTTTTTTTCCCCAATACATGATGTATTTTTTCTCACTTTCTTTTTTCTCACTGTGTGGCTTTTAAAATAAAAGTGCATTTGGAATTGCATTGTATTATGATCCATAATTAAAATAAACAACTGCATGTACTTCCATTATATTTTATTTGATTATATATATATATATATATATATATATATATATATATATATATATATATATATATATATTTTATAATCGATTTTTTACGCGATCGACCTGGGGTCAGTCCGCGGCCGACCAGTAGACCGCGATCGACTGGTTGGGCACCCCTGGTCTAAACTATAAGCATGAAATGTGATCCTTATACGATTAACACAGGAGATACCGCATATGATTACAGAATGAGATTGCGACATTTGGTGCTTCTTGGGTGTTGGTACTAGTTTCTTCTTCAGTGGGGGTACTGGAGGTCAGACAGTCCGATACACCTCTTCACTCCTCCTCTGGACAGCTGGAGGTACTGGAGGTCAGACAGTCCGATACTCCTCTTCACTCCTCCTCTGGACAGCTGTATCACAAAACAGAATGTGAGGTCATGTTATCCAGGCTAGATCTACATCTCTGGTGGGGGAGGACATGTTTATTGTTTACTATTCTCTGTTTATATTTAATGACAGATTAATGCTGGCAATCTGTCAGTGACACTAATAGTAGCATCGTTCATGTAATTAAATCAACAGCATGTTAGGCACATGTACATGTACACGCGCGCGCACGCGCACACACACACACACACACACACACACACACACACACACACACACACAGTCTCACACACACACACACGCACACACACACCAGTTAGTTGTATAATAAAATTAAATCAGTGTCAATGTAAAATGGCACAGGCTGATGTTCGGCATGAGTGTCTGGGGACATCTGAGCTGATTCACATCATACTGGATTAGCGTCACACAAAGTGTGGTGACGATGGTTAGTTTGACACAGAGGAGACAGATTAGCTGTTAGCTTCAGTTAGTAACAAAGCTTTATTAGAACGCATGGTTTTCCACACACTCTCTGACACACAGTACAAGCATAATAGAAACATGAAGCCAGTTAAAATAAATTTAAAACAAGTGTGAAAAACATCTTAACTGAAAAACAAAACAAAACAGGTATCTATTCTATCACACCACAGTGACCACACCACATAGGTTTATAATTACAAAAGTAGAAAAAAACACGTGCTTTGATCATTCAATCATTAAAGTTCAAATTCAACATTAGTTCAAATTCAACATTATGTGTGCCTTGGAATTTGTTGCTTTTCCACCCATAGGAAATACTATGCAGTGTATCCAACACTGTTTTTACAACAGTAATAGATGGTTTTCATTCCAAGGTTTCTAAAGCACTGATTAAAAAAAACGTACACAGTATCAAACTTATCCCACAGATTTAACTGAAATGAAGTGTTTCTAGGCCCGTCACTGCTGAATGAATACAGGGGAAAGCCTGCTATTCTGCCATAAGATCTGCTGATGATTATGAAACCGAATGGAGCAGCAGTTCAACATGTACTACCTACATTAAACCACCAGAGGGAGCCACAGGAGAGCAGCTCAGATCAAGCTCACCTTTTGCTGCATGTTTTCTACATATTCCTAACCTGAGGCATCCGAATGGTTTGTTTTCACATCGTGATCTCATGATCTCGCACGGATCCAGCTGCCTTGCAAGGTTAACATATTCCCAGATCCTCCTCATTGCCATCGCACATCAGAGTTGACTTCTTCCCTATTGTATCTGCCTAATAGTTCATAAAGTTAAATGTAACAATGTAGAATTTGAATCTGTCAGTTAGATAGGCTGGTTAGTCAGTGAGTGTTAAAATAAAACCATAGTAAAAAAAGATAGATAAATAGATAAATGTAATTTAATTCAGTTAGTGAGTTAGTAGACTGCTCAGTGAGTTGATGTTGTCAGGTAATTCAGTTAGTGAGTTAGCAGACCGCTCAGTGAGTTGATGTTGGACAGACAGACAGAGTGAGTTAGCCGACTGCTCAGTGAGTTGATGTTGGACAGACATAGTGAGTTAGCAGACTGCTCAGTGAGTTGATGTTGGACAGAGTGAGTTAGCCGACTGCTCAGTGAGGTGATGTTGGACAGACAGAGTGAGTTAGCAGACTGCTCAGTGAGTTGGTGTTGGACAGACAGAGTGAGTTAGCAGACTGCTCAGTGAGTTGATGTTGGACAGACAGTGAGTTAGCAGACTGCTCAGTGAGTTGATGTTGGACAGACAGAGTGAGTTATAGCAGACTGCTCAGTGAGTTGATGTTGGATAGACAGAGTGAGTTAGCAGACTGTTCAGTGAGTTGATGTTGGACAGACATAGTGTTTTAGCAGACTGCTCAGTGAGTTGATGTTGGACAGACAGTCAGCAGACAGCACAGCAGGCTTTATGTTTTCTCTGAATCTTTTGGCTACCTGGTCCCATCCGTCTGTCTCCAGCTGTCTCTACCTGTCCTGCGTTCCCATTGGCTGGATGGCCTGCTGGGTAACCATGGAGACCAAACTGGGCGTGGCTTTTCCCCTCCTCCACCTTGTCACCGTCACAGTCGTCATCGTGGTCATCGATAATGACCAGCTCTGCCTTGATGGAGCCCTCGTACTCCTGGCCCCGCCCAATTTCATCCTGAGTGGTCTGGAAGCCCAGGAAGACGGCTGTGATTGGCTCGGTGGCTTCTATGGCACTTAGGATAGTATAAGGGGCGTCGGCCTCATAGCGGGGGGAGGGCGCTCTGTCCGACTGCGCTGGGCCGTGGTACAGAGCAGCGGCTTGGTTGTCGCCACTGTGGCCGTTCTCTGATTGGCTGTATGAGTGGGAAGGCACTGGGCTGTAGAGATAAAGCTCCTCCTCTTCCACACTGATGTAATCACTGAGAGGAATATGATTGGTTGGAGTGTAGCAGAGCTGCGGTTGATAAGGTGAAACTAGTTCCTGGTCATGCGATCTGGGAGGAGGGCAGCTATTAACCCGACTGCTGCTTCTGAGGATGCCTTTGGCATGGTGGTTACCATGCCGATAACCCTGGCTGCTATGATAACCTCTCTCCTGGTACAAACTGTAGTGATGGTCATCCCCGTTGCCATGGTGATGCCCTTCCTCTTGGTGGTTTCTAGGGTAATGACCCTCCCTCTGGTTGCCGTGGTAATGGCTATTATAATGACTTGTCCCGTTGCCACGGTGATGACCCTCCCCCTGTATTTTCATCTGGTGGTTACTATAGCAACAGTTTTCCTCCCCAAGGTTGTTTCTGATGTGGGGGTTGCCATGGTGATGATGTCCTTCTCCCTGGTTTCTATGGCGATTCCTTTCCCCTTGATCTCTCTCATCCTGGTGGTTGCCATAGCGATGTCCGTCCTTTCTGCTGTGGCTGTGGTGGTTTGGGTTGCTGTGGCGATGCTGTGTGGCGTCTCTCAGCAGCCGCTCCACCTCATTGGCTGACAGCTCAGACACACAGCCTCTGTCATGTGACCCCTAGGAGTAGAAAACAAGGACAGACAAGACTGTTACTTATGATGGTGATCCTATAATAAGAATGAGCAGTGTCCGTGTGTGTGTGTGTGTGTGTGTGTGTGTGCGTGCGTGCGTGCGTGCGTGTGTGTGAGCAGAGTTTCGGCCGGCCACAGCTATGCCGTTTTACGTGCGATCAGGCTGAAACCTTCAGGCGGTGTAAAGAGCACCCGTGTGGGTGACCTGACGGAGCTACGTAATCAGTGATGATGTCATCAGTGATGTCATCCTTCCTGGCTGAGGCTATAAGTTCAGTGATGATGTCATCAGTGATAATGTGGCGAGGCTGTGAGCTTAGGAATCGAGTGGCACTCACTGGCGCTGAGTCTCTCCATAGGAAGTACTCTCAAGATGTCTCTGTACCACTGCGTCACAGATGGGGTTTTTTCATGGATCCAATTTAATAGTATACATCTTCTTGCCAGGAAGAGAAGTTTGTTTAATAGCTTAGATCTTTGTGGATCTATAGCACCCCTGATTTAGGAGGGAGCCCCAACAAAAACTGCTCTGGATCTAAACAAATAACACATTCTAAAATTGAACTCAGCTCCTTTGTTATGCACATCCAGAATCTGGCTATTTTCGGACATTCAAAGACAATGTATATAACTTCCAACTGCCACTTTACATTTGGTACAAAGGGGGGAATTTTATTCAGGAATTGAGGCGTTCTATGTTGTCTGTGTAATATTCAATATTGCATCTCCTTGAATCTATTACAGAAAAACATACAATGACTCTAATGGCTCTAATAGCTTCTTCCCAGCTCTCTTTGTCATATTCAATTTGAAGATCCTTTTCCCATCTTGCTGTCACTTTATCTATATTCGGAACATTGTCGTGTAGAAAGTCATCATAAAAATACGAGATCAAGCCTTTGTTCAATGCACAGTGGATGATAGCTTCTTCCATATGCCCAAGAAGGCTCTTATCCTGGGGTATCCAATGACTTTTTAAGGATTTTCCAAAATCAAGGATCCAACATGGCACAGTTTGAGACCCGTTGCACTTTCTCGAGGCAGCTGGGATGTAGAGATGCTCCGATCGATCGGCACTTGATCGGAATCGGCCGATTTGGCCTTTTTCGGCTTTGATCGGAGTTATCAAAAGTGCCGATCAAACAAGGCCGATCAGAATGACACAAAATCTGCAAGAACTACTACCAGAGACGTTTCAATATAGAGATAGTGCACTCCCAGGCTGCCAAGTAGTATTCTTCCGGTCTCCTAAAGGGCAGCTTGTGATTGGCTGTCTCTCCGTGTCATGAAGCTTCATTGGCTCCCAAGTTTCCTTAGGGGGCGTGGTGGTAGTGGCGAAAAAGTGTTTGGAAGTTGCACTCTCTCTATAGCGAAAGCAGCTTGGGCGAGAACAAACAGCAGAGCAGCTAACATGGCGTCGCCTGTCTGGCAATTTTACAACTTGTTGCCGTTTGCATTGTGTGCTCAAAGGAGATACCGCATGGGCGAATGTGACAATCCGCCAGGAGAATGGATATCACTTTGTAGTTAGTCAAACTCAGGCATGCGCTGCGCTGCGCACGGAGGGAAGAGGCGCAACAGAGTGAAGCCTGCCCTGTACCCCGCGGCCTCTCACCAGGCAAGACCGCGGCTTCACCAAACACCCTGCGGCCTAGCGGAGCGCTGCAGCTCAACTAACTACAGGAGCTTGCTGAGCAGCGGACTTTTTTCACTCTGAAAACAATTGAAACCACCGCCACGACTTTATTTCACCAGAGGCGAAGTCAGCAACACAAAGACTGATGGAAATAACAGTCAGCAACGACAGCAAGAAACGAAAAGAAATAAATGCAAAGCTAATGGAATTCATATGTCTTGATCAGCAGCCGCTGTCTGTTGTGGAAGACCTCGGGTTCAAACGCCTCATATCCTGCTTGGATCCACGTTACACGCTGCCAGGACGTAAATATTTAACTGACGTTTGCCTGCCGGAATTATACCAAATTGTTTACAAGCACATCGAGAGCCTTATGAAAGACAACACCACGTCAATCAGCTTCACGACTGACATTTGGAGTTCGAGTGTCTGTCCTATGTCCATGCTGAGCCTAACTGCGCAGTTTATTGATGAAAAGTTCGACCTGAACAAAGTTGTACTTCACTCACAAGAGTTTTCTGGGTCACACACCGCGGAGGCTATCGCTGCAGCTTTCACAGACATGTTCCAAGCTGTGTTGGTGCACATGTTGTGTACATAGTATTATATTTTTTGTTTTATAAGACTATTTATTTTTCCACAGGAAAGTTACAGTATACAGTCTACTCTGTAATAAATAATAATAAAACGGTTGCCAACTCATGATACTTTCTCATCTCCTAATTTTAATACTTAATATACAATGTCGATGTTGTTAAGAATAATTAAATATATGAATAATGCGACACAATAAATAGAAGGCTTGAATTGATGGATTTGACGCGGTGATCGGTGATCGGCCATATCGGGATCGGCAGATACTGCTTCCAGTGATCGGTGATCGGTGATCGGCCTCAAAAAAGCTGATCGGAGCATCTCTACTGGGATGCACAGACGACCATTTCAGTCACTGCCGGATTTACAAGCTCTGTCATTGGCTCCGACCATGTCAATCAGAGTGGCTTCCGCTCCCTCCTCCCTGTGTGTCGCTGTAAATGTCCCCCCCAGGCGCCGAAATGAAAACAACAACGCTAACTAGCTAGCAAGCTAACGGCAGAAACCTACACGCTAGCTCGTTGCTACACGCTGAAAATGGCAAGTTTTGACGAAGATTTGGATTGTGCAATAAAGAAGGCCTGCTTGGCACTGCCGCTAAAAGCACCGCCCAAGATGAGTGTGATTGGTTAAACCAAACAGAACTTTTTTCCCCTTCGCAATTCCAGAATGGGGACCAGCGCTGCCAGACTCCTCTCCCGGAAGGGAGGGGAGGCTGGCAAGCGAGACTACCTATTTACTAAAGTTAAAGAGCCACTTTGTTGATTTTCGGCGCCGCCGAAAAAGAATTTGAGGGTTTTTTCCCCCCTTTTTTAGCCATATTTAGAGTAATATATCATTTTAAATCAACATTAGGATTATACTGTTGTGATGTCATTATTCAGTATATTCTCTTTCATGTCACCACCTGCTCAGCTCTCCTGTCAATATAATTGTAACTAACAAACACAAACTGTTTTAGCCAAATTCATATCAAAATGACACCTACAAACACAGGTACACAACCCAAGCCGTACACAACACACAAAGTCATCATCGATAATAAAAAAAAACATACAGAGGGACATTTATTTATTCCTGATAGGAACGATTGAAAAATAAAATAAAATATATTATGTTGTTTTTAACTTTACACCACCTCTTTTTGTTACTTATTGGGTCATGAAACTGAAACCATGCATATAGCCACCTGCATACCTGACTTCGGGAGCTTGGCAATTGGCATCATGCATGATTAGCCAGTAGCATCCCAACGTGTCACACAGGTAACATTACTTAAGAGACAGACTAGACACTTACTTTCTTGGTTGTTGCTAAAAAATCTGTCAGTGTCACTCACTGTCTGTCCTTCACTCGCTCACTGTCTCGCAGCTCGCTCACCTTCAATTATCTCGCCAGGCAGACAGAGAGTCATCACTCACCACCATGCTGCTGCTCTCTCAGAATCAAGTTACCGCGGACGCGGCGTCAGATGACTTGCTGCCTGACCTGCCTTTCGTTTCAAAATAAAAGAGATCGCGTGTTTTTCATGCTTTTCCATGCAGATTGTTTTATTTTTTTCTCTGAAATATTAGGGGAGGTCCGGACCTCCCCGTTCTCATAGCTAGCTACGGCCATGTTTGCTTATAGTGACCAGGAGTCCGCTTACAGCGGTCATTTTGGGTCTTCTCATATGAGAGCAATGGAAAAACTGTTTAAAACCGCAGCAATTTTCTTGCAAGCACATTGACACTTTACGTGGCTGGTATCACCATGCATGTTGAAAAGTTGATATATGTATGTTTTTGTTTTTGTCTTTGTTTGAGCCTGTTGTTCTGTTCTGTTCTGTTCTGTTTTGAAAATTGTAAAATAAAAATAAAATAGAAAAAAGTGCAGCAATTCTATGTTTTTAACTTACCAATTGCCAAAAATGAGCGAACGAGATGCAACAGCAACACTCGGTGCATGTCTGTCTGTGGAGAGATCACTGCATCTCTGCCTGTCGATGCGAGACCGCTGTGTTTGAAACAGCTGGAGGCCTAATGGAGGCTAACGTATTGTATATTTGAAAGTTAATAAAATTCAGTAAATAGGGAAGCTGTCCATTGTATTACTTTATATGTACTGTATTCATGTAATAAATATACAAATGTCGATTAGATGGTGATCTGCATGAGAATTTTAAAAAAGAAGAGAAAAATCGGTCATCAACTTCTCGTGATCAATTTGACCCGTCCCAAAGTGATCCCTATAAGAGGAGCGCACTGTAATAGTAGCATTGATACCTGTTGCGCCTCCAGAGCGTAAACACACTTCCTGCCGTCGTCGTAGACTTTGACGCCGGTGCGCTGGGTGAAGTCGTCAGCGGAGACGGCAGCAGTAGAAAGCACTCTGCTCTGCCCAGTCAGCAGGTTTTTAGCCACGTTGATCTCCATGGCAAACAGAGCTGAGGCAGAGAGGGAGCACACACACAGAGCCTATGTCAGTGTCGGGCTGGGTTTGTCTTTATAGAGAGCCAAAGTGAACGTCACTTCCTGCTTCGGCACTGTACCAGAGATTTTCATTGGCCATTTATTTTCCCATAGACGTTTCGCAAAATGCGTGCGAACATATAGTTTTACTTGGTCAAACCGAACGGTTCAGCTATATTTAGAATCGGGAGAGACCATAGAGAACATTTCACTCGGACCAAAATGTAAAAAAACGACGATGTTATGTGGTCTCTCCTGTTTCTAAATATATCTGAACCGTTTGGTTTGAACAAGTAAAACTATTTTTATAAGCCTTTTACGAAATGTCTATGGGAAAATAAATGGCGGATGAAAATCTTTGGTACAGTGCTGAAGCAGGAAGTGACGTTCACTTTGGCTCTTTATACACGATGACATCAATAAAGGAAGTAAGCAGAGGAAAATACAGATCACTAGAGAAAATAGAAGCGCAGGGATGACATATTTTTGAAGGCTTACTCAGAAATCGCCGCCATGCTGGTTCGTAGGGGGGAAGGCAATGGGACTTTAGTATGGGGATTTCGGTTACAGGCTATGAAATAAGGTCTGTGGTTAACAAAAGTTGATGAAACAGCAAAGTTTGTGTTCAGCAAGATAATCTTCACGAACGAGGAGCACTTCTGTTACTTTTGAAGCGTTTTCTGAAAATCGTGTTAAAAAACGTGTGCGTGTGTGTGTGTGTGTGTCTTACCGTGTCTCGGTGGGTCTAGCTCAGTGTGTGTGTGTGTGTGTCTGTGTTTGTATGCGTGTGTGTATATGTGTCTCACCGTGTCTCTGTGGGTCTGGCTCAGTGTGTGTGTATGTGTGTGTGCGTGCGTGTGTATGTGTGTGTGTGTGTGTGTGTGTGCATGTGCGTGCGTGCGTGTATGTGTGTATGTATGCGTGCATGTGTGTGCGTGTGTATGTGTGCGCGTCTATGCGTGTATGTGTGTGTCTCTCACCGTGTCTTGGTGGGTCTAGCTCAGTGTGTGCGTGTGTGTGTGTGTGTGTGTTTGTGTGTTTGCATGCGTGTGTGTATATGTGTCTCACCGTGTCTCTGTGGGTCTGGCTCAGTGTGTGTATGTGCGTGTGCGTGCGTGTGTGTGTGTGTGTGTGTGTGTATGTGTGTGTGCGTGCGTGTGTATGTGTGTGTGTGTGTGTGTGTGTTTGTGTGTTTGTATGCGCGTGTGTGTCTCTCACCGTGTCTCTGTGGGTCTGGCTCAGTGTGTGTATGTGCGTGTGCGTGCATGTGCGTGTGTGTGTGTGCGTGTGTGTGTGCGCGTGCGTGCGTGTATGTGTGTACTGTATGTATGCGTGCGTGTGTATGCGTGCGTGTCTATGCGTGTATGTGTGTGTGTGTCTCTCACCGTGTCTCTGTGGGTCTGGCTCAGTGTGTGTGTTGGCTAGTGGAGAGAGGGACTCTGGGAGGTCAGGGATCACCGTGGCAACCTGCATGGGCTCTATAAACAAACAGAAAACACACAGTTAGCTGCCTGGTGACTGTTCAGGAGGGGTTCAAACATCTGACAAGGGTTCTGCAGGTTCCTCAATTCAAAAAGAACAATCCATACTTTTTCCAGACCTGGATTTGTTTTGGTCTCATCTTCAATATGATTTCGGCAGATATCTTGGCCTGTCTAGATGAAGATTGTTCTTCACAGCCACAAGTATCAGAATATGATTGGCAGGGTTCCTACACGCTTCCATTTTAAAACTCCATATTGTTCCAGGCCGACCATATTATGTTCTTGACTGCATGTGATTTTGGTGCAGGGTATTTCATATAATGCATGCTGACAGCGGCTGGGTAATAAGAGCAT